>NW_010312735.1:0-21170 GCF_000700745.2 Antrostomus carolinensis
TGACCACAACTCTTTGAGTGTGACCATCCAAACAATTCCTTATCCACCAAGTGGTCCATCATCAAACCCACATATTTTAAATATTTCTGAAGGGGAGTGAGGAAAAAAGAAAAGATTCACTCAACTACATCACCAAAACCTGTGTGTATGCAGGTATTAAAATCTGTAGCTTTTCCTGAAAGCTTTGATATAAATAAACAAATCTCCAGTGTCTCAGAGAACAGATTCGGTACTACTTCAGCAAGGATGACGTATTTTTTTAAACATATGCATTGTTATTTAATATGCTATGTTAATGTTTTATAGTACTTAACATGCCATGTTTAAATTCTAAGCTAAACAAATCCTTTTTCCAGAGCAATCAAAACTACCACTATGAAGAAGGTTGTATTTTCCAGGAAAATATCACCAAATTAGAAGTGAATTTTGTTCTTTGTGTATATACCTATTAACTCTGATGAGACACTAAACTGGGAGAGATTTACATTAATAAACCCATGAAACTCATTAACTTAAACAATCCCTTTAGTGTAACAAATCCAACTTTCAAATATAAACTGGAACCAACAAAAAAAATCCAACTCAAAACAACTTTCTGAATGCCAAAAAGGGCTTATGCAAAACAGTGCACATTTATTCGAGGTATCGTATCCATGAAAACAAAACCAAAACAAACCCAACTATCTACATTTAAAAAGATTTTTTACTTAGCGAGGCAAAAGAAGTTAAGTGGTACATACAGAGCAAACAGATGTAAACAGTGTAAAAATACAGGATGTTAATACCGACCAACCCAAAACTTTGGTTATGAAAACTGAAATAACGCAATATATTAAAAAACCCAACAAAACAAAACAGAGGCATGCAAAGTATTATTTGTTAAAATACACTATCCATGTGGCTAAGTGAAAATTACACACTCGTGAGACGGATTTAGAAATGCAGTTTTCCTTCTCTCTCTACTTTCCTTAGACTGATTGTCATTCAATTTTCCACTGAAGTGGAAAGGCTGATGAAAAGCTTTCAGCCTTCTTCAACCCACTGGTAACTGAATTTCTGAACACTCCAAACAGGTGCTGCAGAAGAGGTTTAAGTAATTGTGTTTTTATGCTATAGTGTGATATACAACCTCACTCAATGCTACAAGCAAATGGTGTGTGGTCTGTTACCACTCTAGAAGACAAAAGCTTGGAGATCAGTCAAGTTGCTCCAGATGGAATCCAAAGATTTTTGAGTTTCTCCTCACAAGAGCAGTGACAAACTCCACGGTAAAGTTGGGTAAGCCACTTAACATTTTATTTGCAATACAGAATATTTTGGCAACCAATATATATTAGAGGAATCTGAATAGTGACCTGCAGTGCATTTGCTTTTCAGAAAAATCAAGGTTTTTTTTCAGATATGCATCAGAAGCCTGAACAGCACAAGGCTTTTCACATTGAAGCAACCATACCGACACCATCCATCTTCTATGCACCTACAGGTCTTTCTTGTTTTCTGCTTCATTTAAACTGTCCTGAAAAAGAGACAGAATAAAACCATTTTTTTAATGTTTGGCAAGATCAGAAACTGTTGTCTCCAGATGCCACATCTTGCCCTCTTGCAGTCATATCTGATTTGGTCGCTATACAGCCTTCCAAGCTGTAGTCCCATCAGTACTACCCCACATAACACGTATGCTTCTGATCCTCATACAGTAACAGCCACGCAGTCCACTTTTGCTCTCCATTCACATTACAGCTGAGCTGTGCAGCAAACTCAGCAGAAAATGTTTTCTGCTATCAACTGATAGCTTTAGTTGATAGGAGCTGCATCTACCATGTGCTCAGTACCTTCTGTTCTTTCTATTCAGAGGTAAACACAGAAAACTGTAAGGATGCATGTTCTAGACCACAAGACTGTCAGAAATGCAGCAGGACTACTATGGCTCACTACACAAGGAAGCACAACAAAGGCAGGACATGCATGGTGGTCTTAACTCAAACACAGAGATCAGTTGAGCAATCTCTGTAATAGGGTGAGGCTGGGAATCACTAAGTGGCTTCATGCAGTACAGGAAAATGATTATAACCAGCCCAAATTTGCCTTTAAAAAAAAAAAATACAAGACAAAAACAGTTGCTCTTGAAAAGCAGGTCACTGTAATTTAAACTTCAATAATTTATTTTCTCTAAGACCCTTACTTGTAAACAGGCTAATTTTCATTTTTATTAAGTGTTGGTTGAATTCTGACACAGGTGTTAGGCACAGAACATACAAACACCTGTCAGACAACAAAGTACTAGAGATAATTATTGTATATATCATGGGTATTATGCACATATGCAAAGCCAATCAAACTGCTAATGCAGCTTTTGCTTGCTATGCCTCTTTTTAAATTTATTTTGTACTTCAGTTTGAATCTTTATAGTAGCCTGTGTTTAGCCTAGGCTGTTTGTTGTTTTATTGTTTGTTCGGTTTGTTTTTGTTCTTGCGTATCAACAGTATTGCAACATTTATGATTTAGTATTGCAAAAGCATGTTTAAAGAGCAAACAAAATAAAATTACTCTTATAAATTATGTATATACCATACACACACACACTACACCTATCATTTTCTTACAAGATCTGTTTGATCGTCACATGCAAAACTATCTGAATCTTATTTCCCAAGTGACAGCAAAACCAAGTCCTAATGATGACCCGAGCTTTGCCACCTGAAGTGCAAAAAAGAAAATGCTAATAGCTTTGCCGTTCAGCTGTAAAATATGAGAATTAGTGTTTCAATTATTACTTGTTCAGTCCTTGAATACCAAAATTCTACTATTTTGATTACGTTTAAGGAGTGCTGCACATTGTAACTTTATGGTATACTAAAGATTTTTAGTAAATTCTCTGACACAATAAATACCCAACAAGCATAATTTTCTTAGTAATCTCAGAACATCGTGCTCATATAGCAATCTAGAACCACCTACCTGAAGCTGTCCATATTCTTTCATCAGACGATCATATTCTCTTTTAAGGCCTTCAGACTGCTTTTTAATTGCAGTCACTTCATTATTTGCCTTGTGGAGAGCTGTAAAATATCAGAATTAGTGTTTCAATTATTACTTTTATTCCTGCAGTTCCTCAGAGCCCTAGTTATGTATTAGGGCTCCACTGCACTAGACAGTCCTTCCTCTAAAAATGCTTAAATTTAAAAGAGAGCATCACAGGTCGACACAGGAAGAGATGTGCAGGACAGGGAGGTGAAAGAGAATGACTTGTGTTCAGAAAGAGCAGCACAAGGAACAGGAAGGGGCTGTAAGAATGACAGAATCACAGAATGTTAGCGATTGGAAGGGACCTTGAAAGATCATCCAGTCCAACCCCCCTGCCAGAGCAGGATCACCTACAGTAGGTCACACAGGAAGGCGTCCAGGTGGGTTTTGAATGCCTCCAGAGAAGGAGACTCCACAACCTCTCTGGGCAGCCTGTTCCAGTGGCCTGTCACTCTCACAGTGAAAAAGTTTTTCCTTATGTTTATGTGAAACCTCCTGTGCTCCAGCTTGCACCCACTGCCCCTTGTCCTACCGTTGGACATCACTGAGAAGAGCCTGGCTCCATCCTCCTGAGATTCGCCCTTTATGTATTTATAGACATTAACGAGGTCACCCCTTCAGTCTCCTCCAAACTACAGAGACCCAGCTCCCTCAGCCTTTCCTCATAAGGGCAAGACCAATAAACTGTTGACAGAGGTGACAATTTAGTGATGACTACAGTGTTCTGTCACATTGGAGAAGACAGTTCTAGAAAAACAGAACTCTACAACCCCAAAACCAAACCTGTCAGCCCTCTTAAAACAAAGGGAGAACTCAAACATCGGGCAAGGTTTTAGCAAAGCAACTGGTGCCATCTATAAAATGGGGGTGGGGGGCAGGCAGGAAGAGAGAGATAATACATTATTATAGGAGCACAGATCCCCTCTTTTCACCCTGTTATGTATTTTACTATGCATGAATCCATTAGAAGCATCACTTTATGCATGAGAAAAGGAGAAATGGTGTTGGTAGGACAGACAATTGTGAATAGGTTTTTAACATGAGAAAAAGTAATTATTACTCTACTCACAATCTCAACAGCAATAAACTGACAGTGTGTCTGCGCTGCAGTACAAAACAGCCCAGGACTCCACAGAGGCTACTTTACCATGCAGGGTAAATCAGCACAAAGTTTCATAAAGCCATTTCTCCTAAGATGGTGTGTAAGCATTCGAGTAAGGTCATTTAGACATTTTTATGTTCTTCTCCTATAGGTATCTCAGGTATCTTTCTATTTCTCTCCTGTAGCAGCAGAGGCATACACTAAAGCTTATTTATTCATGCTACAATAGAGAAACGTTGTTAATGACCTACAACGCTGCCCCACATAGCCATATTTAAAAACCAAATCTTGACAGCAGAAATTAAAAAACCCAAACATTTGCAATTTTCCTTGTTCCAAAAATGTGGCTCAATCCTCCTTCAACTGTGAACTCCCTGAGACAGGCTGTTCTTTCCCAGAGACCACCGAGACAGTCAAGAATTGCAGCACCTCTGTAAGAGCCTGTTCTCAAAAGAGGAGCTAGATATGTTTGTTGTTAAGCACCAGCACTCTGGTCTGAAACACGTTCCTCTTTGGGCGCTAGTTCTTGAAACATCAGGACACGAGATTTGACCACTCTCCTACATGCAAAAAGGAAGATTCCCTCCCCTAGCATTTCTGCTGTTTTTAATTAATTAATTTGAAAGCATAGATTCTAAGTCATTCTTATTTTAAAAGTCTGCGAGTGGTTTTCCAGCAATAGAACTTTTACCTGAAGTTCTCGTACACTGAAGTTAATTATACTTATGTCTATTGATTCCAACATGGGTCAAAAATTCATCCCATCTCTTTACATTATTTCTTTCATTCCCATACTCTTACACAGATATCCCTCATCCTTTAATGCATTCTTGACAGCACCAATACAAAAAACATTTTCTAAAGGTTTTGGTATTTGGAATAACCGTGATTCCCACACATCTGACAAGTCAAACTCCATTTCATTTACCTCTCTCTGATCTTGCTACTGTTTAAAATATTCAACAGTAGAATTTGGAAATCACTCTAAAATAAACTTGTGACAATTTAATACGCTTCTGAATTTTAAGTTGTAGACAAAAAACATATGCACACATCTTTTTACCTCTTCAAGAATCTGCTAATTAGAAAGCTAAATTTTGCATTTGTTTAAACATTTTTGTGCATAGTAAAAATTAACAATATCTCATTTCTGAAGAAATCATAACTCAATGTTATTGATCTAATACTATTTAGCTGTTTACAAGCAGCAGCACAGTACTTCAGTTGCAACTAAAAACTACTGTATCTTTAAAACATGAACAAAATATCTAAAAGTATCTGCAAACCAAAAAAGCAAACAAGCCACTGCATTGTTTCAATGTTTTGACCAAAACAGATGTATGACAGGAATAGCTGACCTAACCCTGGAAGAAGAAAAAGCAAAGAACAGATTGTCCTTTCCACCTGTGTTGGCTATGGACAAAAAAACCCAAAACCCAAACAAACCCAAATCAAGGCTCATTCCTGTTGGGGTCACACAATAAAAATGAGCATCACATCTTTGACAATGTGCATTCCCCAGCACGCCAGCTTCTCTAGATGTCTCCTTGTCAAGCAACAGAGACCATCCGTACATCACTGCTCAACTATCTTGCCATTGCACAAACACTACAGTGCAGCAAAATCAATCATACAGGTATATTGTTTGTCATATGGATCACATCATATGAACGCTCCTCCAGCAGAAAACAGAAGACCCTTTGTGTGCACAACACAGTCAGTTGTTATTTCTGGCTTCCATTTGGCATGTTACTTTGCCTCACAGGAGACAGAACAGCTGGACTGGCAGCAAGCAAAACCCAACAGCTGATTGTTCCTACCAAGTAAATGCACGAGCAGGCAGGAGGTGAGAATGCTGCTTCTATGTTAATGCAACTAATGAGAGGAATAGTCGGTAGGTCCCAAAACTGAAATACAGCCTCTGTATCCTTCCCCTTCCCTTCAAAGAAAAATCAACAAAATATACTTAGAGCAGTGTATCAACAATTCTGAAGAACTTTATCCCTTTACACTTATGTGTGAACAGAGGTCCATAAACTAATGTAACGTGCAGTCTGGGAGAAGCAGAGAACTTGTTCCCTTACCACATTCTCTGTATCCTGTTCCAGGACAGATAGTTTAGTTCAGATTCCTCTAAATTTGAAGCACGATGAGGAATAAAACGGCTCTGAAGAGGTTACCACAGCTCAGTAGCTGTAGCATTTCTGTTGCATTCTCATTTCAACAAGCGTGGAGAACTGAACAGTAAACCAAAACCAAATAGCAACAAAAGCAAGCAATGATTCTTTGGGCATTTCCCTGCACAGCTACTAGTACGGGGCTGACTAAATCACTTGACTTACAGTGCTTGCTGCTAAGGAAACGATCTGGAACTTAAATTAGCATTGCTCACAATACAAGTCTAAAACCCAAATGATTTGGACTAGTTTAAGACTAAGACCCCTCTCTTTTAAGAGTCTTCAAGTTGAGAAAGGGCTATTCACATTTAAGAATTTACGCACTGATGGGACAAGAGATTTGCCAACAAATACGCTGTAAAGCTGGGAATACAACTCCAGTCAGGTAATTCCATACTAATTCCAAATTCTCTCCTTAAGATGTAATGGTCAGTTAAAGTTTTTAAAAAGAGAAGGCAGGGAGAAAAAATGACACACAAGTTTGCCCCAACCTCAATGAAATTTTCTTACAAAAAGGATGTTACAGCATCTTCATATGGCATAAATGGCCATGTATAACAAAACCACGCTTGCTGTATGCAGCACCATCCCTTCAAATCAACAAATATGAATATTCACTCTCATTGCATGTGACATTGTGGAAGGTTATGATCTCATAGTTAAAATGTAAGGTTAAATAAGATGGATTTTCTTTCTAAACCTCCTTCTGCCATTGGCTAAATAACATGAGACTGTGGCCAACTCTTTTAACTTGTATCTCCTATTTTCAGCTTACAAAAGAAAGCTGATAGTTTTGGTGTTGGTTTTTTTTTTTTTCATTTATTTGTCCATTTTTAAAAACTGGAGTGCTTCAGTGGAGCTCAACATAAATATAGTTTTCATACATGGCACCAGCCATGGCAACACAAAGGTCAAGCTGAACTCTCACTCTCAGCAACAGTTCCATGAAATGTATTCACAATGCTGGTATTGTTTATCTCTTTCTAACACCTAGTAATCTTAGGATATAAGTGAGAGTTGTACATCTGTACACACATACTTTCTAGGATAGTCAACAATTAAAAGCTATTTCAAAACCAGCCCTTCACAAGAATTGTTGGTCTCTTATTCCCGTCTCCTACAGCACTATGCAACCTTGAAACAAAACGCAGTCTTGTGATATATTCTGTACACAAAACAAACCTCATTAAAGGATGCAGGGAAGTTTCATCAGAATTTCCTCCTGCCCCACTGTATGCCTATCACAACAATACATATAAAGAAAACCCAAGCATTGCTGTAAGGACAGCTGCTTTATCAAACTTCTCTCATACTCTTGACAGTTTGTTTTCTTGTAGCTTTTTGGACAATTTTCAAAACTATCAAAATTAAACAGCATCATAGCATCTCTTCTTGCCTCAGAAAATCCCTACAGGTCTGAGATCAGCAGCCATACTGAGTGCCTTCAATTATCTGAATCAACATTTTGTTAGAAATTATATCTAATGTGCAGCATGAGAAACATTCTCTCATCTGCACTGGGTGCTCCTAGGAGGAGTTACATTTATTTCTAGGTAGCGTTAAAACATTTTTCATAATATACAACTGTATCAATAAAATATCATCTCAGAAGGTTTCTAAACAGTCATGTTATTACATGTCCAGGTATGCTAAAAATGGATTTAGGCTCTGAAAGTGCTAGCCCCACTGCTGGGTGCCTATAAAGCCCCCAGTATGGGGGTCTGCAATAAAGTAGTGAAGAACTAGCCCTCTTTCCTTCACTTCCACAATAAAGTGAAAGAAGGCATCAAGAGTAAAGTCAAGTCTGAAAAGAAAACAAGTTTGGCTGAAGTAACTATCACTTGTTTCCAGCCTTTCCTCAGATTTTTGTAATTTCACTACTCAGTCTTTGCCTTGTATTTTCATTCTTCCGCCCCACCTGCCCAGAGCACAGCAAGTGTCAAAATGTCTTCTTAACTTGGGATTTCACTTATGAAAAAATAAGGTAGATTGCATTTCCTGTAAAGGCTAAAAAGCTAAAGAACTAGAGATGAGTTTCCTGAAAGTCTGTGATAATCACTGTGCACACTATAATTTCAGTCAGAATTTCAGAAAGAGGAGATATACAGTATTTTCTCTGCCAGAAGTTGTAAATACTGGATCAAAACCTTACAGAAAATTTGCATCTCCCCTGAAGTCACAGCACTAATCTGATACTAAACTGCCTTATTTAAACACGAAGGAGACTTACACTTAGGAAGCAGACTTAGATTTAGGACTCCTCCTGAGTGCCACTCTATTGAGGCAACCCACCTTTCAACACGTGGTCTACTCTAAAGTAACATACCACCCCGTCACCCTGCGTAACTAGCTCAACAAATGCACCAGACCAGAGCAATGGATATTTGAAACTGCTCTGTGAAAAAGATCATACTTGTTTTTCATCTAAGTAGCAAAAAACCCCCAAACCCCAACCAAACAAGAACAAAATACAGGTTTATGACTCTTACTGATACTATAGCTGAAAAAGAAAAACTAAAAGAAAATCCAAAAAACCAAATCAGTAAAGTTCTCCTTTTTATAGTAGTTTTGCCTTGTTTCTCTACTAGGTGACACCCCACACACTCTTCACTCCCTACCCCCCCGACAAAATACCCCCAAAATTTCATGGATTGGACTTTGTGAACACAAAGGAAAGGTCACTTCAGTCATGTGAGCTCAGTGGCTTGAAACAAACTGTTAAACAGAGGTAAAATAAGCTCTTCAGTCTCAACTTTGGGACTGTGTAATGCATTGCTTGCACTTAGCAAGCATGAAACTCAACATTCACCTACCTAGTTGCAGACATTTCAAAAGAAAACAGTAAATTCCATTCACATGAAATCTCTTAATACTCCATAGAAATTCGTGTCTACAGATCCGTGGCTGTTATCAAGTACTTAAACTTTCTGGCTATCTGTTTGCTGAAAATGATGTATAAGAAAACTTATTAAAAAAATAAGACAGACATACCTTAACACCATCTAGCTGACCACAGTAATTAACGTAACCATGGAGTTTTCTGTTTTGGCAATGAGGGGGATGGCATCAGGGCAAGGGTTGTAAATATTTTCCTATTCATTCCTTAAAAAGACCCTTTCTCCCTCTTTCCCCCTCACAAAAGACTCAAGCATGCCTTAATTTATACATCTCTGGGATGGACAACAGCCCACAGGGAGAATGCAGCTGAAGCAGCATGTGGTAAATGTATTTATTCCTTAGCTTTCTCTAGCATTCCTCACTGAAAAGCTCACATTTTATTAATGTTACATACCACCAGTTAGTTTAAATAAAACATACACATTTAAGTTTTTCATTGATCCTGTCACTTCAAAGGCAGTTTTCCCCACTTTCCTTAAGAAAACAGCAGGAGAGGGAATCGAACAATCAAACCTGCCTGAGAATGTGGACTAAGGAGACCCTCAATTTAAAGATTCTTGTTGCTTCAAGCCCAGCTGAAAACAGCTGTTCTACAGTTCTTGTTCATCTTCCCAGTGAAGAATGAAAATGATTTTAATCTGCTGTTATTTTTACAGCTTTGTAGCAATGCCATGCAACATGAAAGCAGGAATATGTTTTGATGACAACATGCTATCTGGTACTATGAAAATCTGTATTTTGTTACAGTCTGAACATCTGATTAATGCTTACAAGGTCACAAGCAGTGTTATCTTAAAAACACTAACTTCAGATGAACAAGTGTTCGTAAGCATCACACACCTTGACAGATCCCAATAAGACAGAACTAAACAGGTAAAATCTGCTTCTATCTCAATCTCAAGAAAGCAGTTTTGGCAACGTAAAACTTAAACACGGAAGCTGCTAGCAAAAGCATTATGTTACAAATTGCAAGGTATGTTGCCTTGTAGAAAGAAAAATAAATAATTTTTTTTTTTAAATGCTTACACCTCTGCTGCAAGAGATACATAAATATAGAATACTAGTCAAGGACTTTTCTGCTATCTGACCAAAATCCTACTTTATAGAAAAAACATCAACTACGTACTTCCCATTTTATACAGGGAAAGTGGCTGATATGTATGACATGAAATATCAATCTGATGCCTATAAGCAACCTGCGACTGATTCCACATCCTGGTCATGTCATTGATGAAGACAAGTCAACACCACTTAAATAGGTCACTTCAATTTGTTAATAATTACAGTTTAACTAAGGTGTTCAAATTACACCATGCACATTTTCATAATAAAAACATTTACTAAAATATGGAGATGGCAACAGCATGCTTTTCCAGTTCCTAGTCAAAGGTAAAGAAACCCCAAGTCCAGTGTTCTGTAAACTGGTGTAGTTAATGCTACATCTAGAATAAATTTTTGACATTGAGTGTTGAAGTAATGTTTTTGTTACTTGTGAAGAAGTCCTAACCAGTACGTACCGCTTGAAGTCTTCTGTAGGTCTGCTTTCAAATGTTCAACTTCCTTCTTCAACTCTTCATCAGTTGCTTCCGCTGACTCTTTGTTTTTACTGCTTCCTTTTTCAGTCAAGGCCTATTAAAAACCACAGTTGCTACAATTATTTTTGTTTTCATTAGTCTGACATTAATGCCAAACAAACAGAGAATGTCAGCCTTGATGTTGCAAAGTGACAGGTTTTATCAAGTGCCAACATGACGCAGGCTGATACTCAGTTATTCTAGGGGAAAAAAAAATGCTCAATGTTTTAAGTTGATAGTGATGGCACACTTGTCATAGTATGGCATAATCTCCTGTGTAAGAGTACTTTGTATTTCTGCATCAAACCCACAACTTCTGTTTAGGTCAGAAATGGCTTTTCTACAAGACATACACTGGGACTGCAAGTGACCGAACATTGCCATGTTTATGTGTAACTTGTTCTAATAATTTACTTGGATTTAAATAGTATTATACATCTCAAATCTCTCCTTGTAGGTTTTCAGCTACTTCTTCAGTCTTCAGAATACCTCAATGCCCACATTAGATTTCCACTGAAATTCAAGAAAACACTAGGAAAGGATTCGGGAAGAGCCCCATAAATACTAGACACAAGAGCAGTATACTCCCCATACTCTGAAAATATTGGCATTACTATACTTAGACACACTCTTATCATTAAGGCAATTGCTACTGATGACTTAAAATAGCAGATAGGATAAGGATTAAACCACATAATTAGACCCTTGGCTCATATAGCCTCTGTTATCCAACCAAGTATAATCTCTGTTACAAAAATGGTAAAAAAGTGGTAAATGCTTAATGGAAAAAAGAAAAATTGAACAACCAAGATGAACAGCTGTTAGGTGAACTGGTGATATCAGAGCTTACTGGGCACTGGTGGGAGCAGAGGCAAAAGATTACTTTAAGAAGGAAAAGAACTGTTTCTAAAGATTGGTAAACAATTCAAAGAAAAGAGCTGAAGAAAATTTTCTTTCTACTAATACATAAAAAGTTACTTCTGTAAACTTTTACCTTAAGTCCTGTGCTCCATGGAACCTCTGAACAGAAGACAGTGCAGACCTAGCACACTGGAGTAAACTTACAGTATTTATACTTATAGCCAGTGCCCCATATGCAATTGCTCCTGACTCTCTCTGATGGTGGAATGAAGCATGCTTGTTAATGAACACAAATGCAGAGGCAAAGCCACAGAGGAACCTAAGTCATAGTATCTATATAAAGTTAAAATAAACCACTTCTGAACACCTTGCATCTCCAGTGCAATGGAGAACCAGCTATAACATGCTGGCTGTACCTGTGGCTACCACTGTTTCTGCAAACCAAGCAATCAAACACACAAATAGAAACAGACAGGAATACAGTTTCCCGTTTCTGGCCATTACTTACAAGCAGCTAAGAGAATGTGTTGCTAAGAGAATGTGAAAGTAGAACAAAAAGAGGACTTTTGGCCAAATCCCAACAGGATAGAGAGAGAAAAAAACCAAAGCAAACTACCAGTATGCAGTAAAGAGACAAATTCCATGGCTGAGGAAGGGAGTCTGGATCATTTTGACAGAATACCAAATTCAAAAATTTTGGAATAATTTCATACTTGGGAAATACCTAACATATGCTCCAGTGATCCTCAAAGAGATATTTCAAGGATGTATTAGTACTGTGATGAAATTTGTACTGGAAAGACAAAACTTAATTTATTTGGTTACTTTAGTTTCCTTTGTTAATAAAATGCTACTGAAATTTGTATTAAGTATTTTGAATTACGTATTATATGAACATTGTTCTTCCCTGTTCCAGAAGAAAAAAAATGAATTAATATTATTCAGTAGCAAACCACCCCAGAGTATCTTGTACTAACGCCTGACTGTATGAGAAAATAACTAAAACAAGTTCAAAGATACCTCCCGCAGCCTTTCATTCTCGGCCATGTATTTTTTGGCTGCTTCAGTAGCATCATTTACTTGCGTTTCCAGAGCTGCATGAGATGTCATTCCTTTTGCCAACTGAGTAAGAAGGGTAACGGTACGTCTCAATACACTGTTGGAGAAACACAGTGAAAAGCAGAGTAATTCACAGCACAAATTAAAAAAACAAAACAAAACAAAACAAAAAAACCCCAACAAAAGAAACCCTTTTCTCTCTCTGCATTAGATGTGAAAACAAAACCACGAGAGGACTGTTTGAGCACCTGAAGGGAAACATCCAGGCTCATCGATGACAAATAGCAGCATAATAAGAAACTGAAAAGATTTTCATCCATGAAAAATCTGATTTTTACCTGATACAGAACCTCCCTCCTCCCAAAAACGCACAGACATTAAGGGGTCAGAGACCTGCTTGCTTAAAGGCTGAAATACTCTGAAATGACCTAGTACTTTAAATAGGATAGACCTCTGAATACAAAGCAACGTGTTATGGTAATGAGTACAAGACAAAAAAAAACAAACCCAAAGCCTCACAGCTTTATAAAAGGCCTTACAAGAATAAAATTAGCAATGTGAGCATATTAATCTTCAAAGTATTCTGTCAATACCATATAAATCAGAACACGCATGAATATCAGCACTCATACGGCACCTGAAATCTAAGCTTTGCAAATACCTCCCTTGATGTGATCTCGTGATCACTTCTCTGCACCACTACTTTCATTATTCATCTTGGAGTCTTTCAAAGCAGTATGTTGCTGAATCAAGAAAAGGCCAAAGCAAGACTGAATTAAATGAATTCCTGTAATATAACTATGCAGCTGCTCTTCAAAACAAATTTGAAAATCCAATTGGCATTTTCATAACTGAAAGTCTATTAATAGACCTTTTGGCTTTCAAGATAAGCCCTTCTCCTTTTTTCATTGAAAGCTCATTTTTTTACTTTTTTTGGTTTTAATAAAAAAGTTAAGGTCCTCTTGCCACTACTATTCCACGGGCTAGCATGGTTCACTATTGCTTATTAATTTACAGATGCAGCAGTCAGGAGTCAGTAAAACATCATTACTAAAACAGAATCACAGAACCATGTAGGTTGAAAGGGGCTTCCAGAGGTCATCCTGTCCAACCTCCTGGCCAAAGCAGGAACAGGGAGAGCATATTGCTCAGGGGCTTGTCCAGTTGAGTTCCAATCATCTCCAATGATGGAGATTCCACCGTGTTGTTTCAGGGTCCTTGTTCCAGTGTTTGACTGTTCTTAATAGTAGAAAAAGTACTTTTTACCTAAAGTCAGAATTTACCAGGTACCTGGCCTGTTGCTTCTTTTCTGAAGTCTCTGTGATTCCAGGCATCAACTCGTCCTGTGTTCTTTTTGCACACCAAGGCAATGTCAAGCAGCTGACTGAAGGAATTCAGAAGAGGGTCAGCAGTCTTTGCCCAGTGTCACCATAAAAATGTACAAAGAGGAAGCCATCTGACCAACATGTCTGTTTCCATTCATTCACATTATCTGTGTCTAATCAGTCCATGTGCTCCTTGCCCAACTGAGAAGATCTGCAGGTTGTTATGGCCACTGTGAAGATTCACAGGTAGTCTTGGTTGCTACTGCAGGGCAGTACAGAACTGTTCTTCCTGTTACCCTGTTTTATTAGCTGCATTCAAACATCCTAAAAGGGATACCACACTTAAGATCATAATATCATAGCAGGACAGTTGCCACAAAGTGCTTGATCTGAAATAAGAAGAGAAGACTGAGAAGGGATCTTATCAATGCTTATAAATATCTAAAGGGCAAGTGCCAAGACGATGGGGCCAGGCTCTTCTCAGTGACATGCTCAGTGACAGGACAAGGTGCAACAGGCACAAACTGGAACACAGGAAGTTCCACCTGAATATGGGGAAAAACTTCTTTACTGTGAGGGTGACAGAGCACTGGGACAGGCTGCCCAGAGAGGCTGTGGAGTCTCTATCTCTGGAGATGTTCAAAACCCACCTGGACGTAATCCTGTGCGACTCGCTCTAGGTGAAGTTGTTTTGGCAGGGGGGCTGGATGAGATGGTTTCCAGAGGTCCCTTCAAACCCCTACCGTTCTGTGATTCTGTGTGTAATAACACCTGAAACTTTCCTCAGAAGCTGGAACATTATCCTACAGTTTCTAACTTTGAGCTTTACACAAAGTGATTCAAGTCAGACTCAAGCTTTGCTTCTTAACAAAGCAGGATGTAATAACAACAGTTTGCAACATATTCTTTTAACAGAACTTTAACTTTTGAGGGTTTTTTATTCCAGTTTTCCATGTTCAAAACAAACAAAACATAGAGCATAAGTTTAAGGAAGGAAATGAATATTCCCTGAAGAAACTTCTCCTGCAAAATAATGTTTTCTCAAACATTCAAAATGTTTTTTCCATGTGTTGCTCACATATCCTTCCAATCTTCAAACATTTGTAAGATATTATTTTCCCTAATCTTACTCGTTTCATAGCCAATCTGCTCACAGATTCTTTAATCTCCTAAAATCGGCCTTCTGATTTTTTTTTATAGTTGCATTCATTTGCGCAATAGTTCCTGTAAGAAAGGTGCTATGTGGAAATCAGAAAATTGTTATACTTACAGCCAAAGAAATAAGGAAAAACCTGAGAGATAGACGTTTCTTTGGGATCTGAAGAGTTTCATCTGAATATGATCAAAGGCATTGGCGTTGACATTTGCAGCCTTTTCATTCACTTGAACAGCCGAGTACTTCCTAACTTCTCTAACAGCGTCTGCAAACAAAACCAGCTTGTTCTTACTCACATCTGTGGGTATGCAGGTATAATAAACCAGACACAGTACTAGAAATACGTAGTTGGACTTTCTGCTCAGCAAACAGGCATAGGACAAATAGTGACGTCACTTATGTGATCCATACATTTTAAAGACAGGTCTTGATAAAGCACTAAGCAATATAACACATCTCTATAGAGATATGCCAAACCACTGTGCAAAACATGCCTGAACAGTCATTTCCAACGCTTGCACCCCGCCACCAGGGATCAGGCAAAGCCACACATCCTAAAAGTGCTACCAGGGATGCTACAGGCAGTGTCAAAATGTCACTGCTGACAACTGAATTAAAATCCAGGCAGTGGACAAACAGAGAGAAAACAGAAAGAAGGGAAAAGAAGATATGTCTTCTGAAGTATTTGCCTCAGATGGAATTTGTTAGATAAGCGTGTATTTTAGTAATGACAGAAGTGTCTACTTTATGCTTGAATCACAGAGGGAAAAATTTATTTCTGTAACATCCACCAAAATAGGAAGACTGGAGTGACACAGTGTTGAATATAAACAGAACAAGGGGGTAAGCTACACCTCAGCTTTCTTTCATCTGCCTTTCATCCTTCATGTACTCCTAACAGTTCTACAGAAGGGCCAATACACTGCCAACGCTTCTGAAAGGATAAAATAATTAATTAGGACTTACATTCACAGAAAAACAAAACCTAACCCAATTAAGAGTTCTTATTACAATTTGTATACTTAAGGTCATCATACATACTTAAGGCCAAAACAGCACTGAAAATCTTCTGCACATCAACAAAAATACACATTTTGTGACACATCATCAGTTCTTGCAGAATATTTTGGCCATGTGTTATTAAATTGCTGCTGCATTTATCTAAGCAGACAAAATCAACTCCAAAGAAAAGGATGTGTGAATAACATCACTTCTGACTGCCTCTTTAAATTCAAAAGTTATTGAGAAGGGAAAGAAAAAAAAAAGATTTGAAGTGACACTTCAAACAATAAAACAAAGATTAAGACCAAACAAAAGTCTATATCCTCGTGCTATAGGAAGATTCCAGTCCTGCAGTAACCTGTCATCATATGGTATGGAGCAAGCACTTCATCACTGCTTTACTTCTGCCCAAATCTATCTTTCCACGAAATCAATGACCATCACCAGCTCAAAAGCAAACTTTGGTCAAAGTTTTCAATAGGAGTTCAAGAAGAATAAATGAAATCCATCAGTTCTCAGTCATAAGGCATTTACTGAAGAATCTACTTCTAAGGGTAATACTAGAGATAATCTAAAATAAAGAAAAAAGTTTATTTGCCTTTCCAGTACTTTTTTAAATATCAGGAATATAGCATTGCAGTGCATCTGTAAGTTTCTCTCAGCAGACAATAAAACCAAGCATTTCTTCTTTGGATTTAAAATAGTTTGGAATTAAACAGTATTTTCATTGTATGGCACTGGAAACACTTCTCTCCTAATTATGGAGCAGAACTACTTCTATCACTGAAACACAGAAGAACTGTTTCCATCACTGAAATACGGGAGATGCTTACCAAACAAAGCAGTCAGGACAGACATTAAATGAAATCACTCAGGCACATGGTCCTCATTCAAGCTCCATGTCACTAAAGCTTTTCTCCTACTTAACAGACCTTATGATCTACATACAAGAAACACAGCCAACATCTGCTTTGTATCTGTGCTGAGCAAAAGTACTCAAATAGCCCAGCGCTTTGATATATTCTTCTGGTTTTCTCTTTCAACAGCAACCAAGAGAAAGAGTGCCATCTGCTGCATACTGAGCAGCTCAGCCAAATTCTGGTACCAAACATTTCAAGTTCATCTACTTGTGTGAGAAAGTGAAAGCAAGCAGCAGGCTAGACCAAGCTCCAGTTTTGCTCCTAATTCACTACTGTATTACTATTGTATTTGAATTCTCAACACATATGCAGTATAAGCCCTCTTCCACTCTACTGTAGAACTTTTAAACAAATTAGCTGATTTATATTAGGCTTGAATCCTTTCAAGTAATCTACTGCCATGAACTCCATATACCAGGTTTTTTTTAATCACATTTGTTAAGAAATTATTTAACACTTACCAAGAAACAAGACGATCAGTAAAACTATTATTGTAAGGAACATCTTGTTCCAAAAAACTGCCATTTTGCTCCATAGAGAAATCATAAAAATCTTCTGCCATCTGTAAAAGAGCATTGTGTTATCCAAAAATAATTAAACACTAAAAGAAAAGCACAATAACCTCACAGAAGAGATGCTTGTTATTGATATGAGACTTATGGAAGGTCTCTAAACAGCTGCTTTAATTGCAATATAATTTAATTCAGGTATATGTAACTTTTCCAACAATCTAACTTGCTTGTTCCTTTTTTGTTTCTTGTCAATACAGGCAAAGGCAGTTGGTTCAACTTGAAAACTTCTTGCATGATTAGCAGGTACTCTCCAGATAGGCTTTATTTTAGCTTTTACTGTGGCTAGCATTACTTTGTGGTTGGTACTGACTACAATAAACTCAGGGATGGGGTAAAGACTGCAAAATTAATTCCATCATTTTTATTTCTACCCCCTTACACTCTTTGTTGCCAAATAAAATAAAAATCCCTCCACAAATTAAGATTGTCTCTACCATCCTTCTTCAGAAGGCTTATCTTTTATACTGATGGCTAAGGAAGCAACTTCAGAGGCCCAGTGGTGAAGACTTTTTTTTTTGTTTAAACAATCAATTGTCTATTCATTATTACTGCATGGAGGGCTCTGCAACAATTCACACCTGCAGCACAAATGAAGACCATCTGATGTTCTCAAATGAACTAAAACCTACAAGAGACAACAGAGCAGCTTCTTGTTATTTGCTGCAGATCAGAATCAGTGCAACTGCAAAAATGAAGTAATACAGGCTGTAACACAGGCATGTTAGTCACTGTTTGATTGTATCAAGTAAAATTTCCAACTTTGGTTAAGAGTATTTACATCTTCCACAGACTGTTAAAATTTGTCCTTTAACAAAGCAGTTTCCAACCTACTATGAGTCTAATTTAAATTAGACTGACCATCATCTCCAATGGTTCCTCCTGGCTCTGCACCAGCAATAATTAAAATATTTTAGCATTATATGTGCAAAAACCTCATTTAAATCTTTTAGTATAATTTGAGTTCTTTATAGCATCAGCCATAGTCTGTATCAATCAAAAAGCTTACTTTAATTAAACCAAGCTACAACTCAAACGACTTGCTAATTCTTTAAACATGCAGTTCTCCAAGTTTCATACTGATCTCCACTTAAGAGTGATTCTCTGAGGTATGATCTTAGACCAACTATATTGCAAAGTTATATTCAGGCTAAAAATAAGATCTCTTTACTGCAAAGTCTTCCTGTGTTATATTTTCATGCTTATTTTTCCTCGACAAGTATCGAAATTCACATTTATTAATGCTACATTTCCTTTTGGCGACAGGAGTCACATAAATGTAATCCTTCCATATTGTAACACTGGCCACCATTACAGACATACCACACTTGGCAGTACAGTTCTGTCTTTTTGCATACTTGCATTTTTATATTGTCAATTTACTTATTCCCCTGGAACTCAAAAGCTTGTTAGCAAATCTGAAAAGGAGCTCACTATCCAAAAAACGTGCAGGCACAAAACAGGCAAACAATCTGTTTGAAGACTGACAAGTGAGTAAATCAAAACTTTAGAGAACAGTAGGTTCACATCTGTCTCTAATCACACGTGCCTTATCGCTCTGACAGAACAACCTCCCGGGCCACCAAGATGCACAAGGCAGAACTGCTGCCCACTGGTACTGTCACAGCAGCTAAATCAAATCTTTAACCCTACAAAATTCCTGCGACAGTTTTGTTAGCAAGATAACTGAACATGTCACATAAAGGATAAAGCTATTTCACTCTTTCAGAAATCACTGTTCAAAGGAATAGCTGAATGCTACAAACCAAGGGCAAAAATCTATCCTTTGTATATAATTAAAAGTACTGTGTTCAGTATTTGAATAATTTTTGGTAACACTGCAGGTTATGAATTTGCTTTTCAGCCACAAAGACCGGACTCAAGTCCTGTTTATGTCGTAAGTGAAACCTACTTCAGTACTCTCAATGTACTATGTATGTGTCATCAGCCTGCAGGAATTCTTGCAGCTAGTTTCCTCACACAAGCCATTAATAATCTGATGATGACAACTCCCATAATACTCCTTCCTTCTTACATACTGATTGGAAAACAACAAAAAGTACAAGAACTCAATAATCTATGTTGGAATGCTGAACTTCTCACAACTCAGCTCGTAAAAATCAAGAGGTTAAATTAGATTTTAAAGACTTTCAACTTCCAAAGTTGAGGAGACATGACTAATCACTGATACCAGCTGTGGATGATCCAACCATTTTGAAAACTCTCCCACAGGTTTATGTAGTTAAATTCAGACTCTCCACAATGCAGAGCTTTGTTTTAGGTTTTGACCCTTAACCTATTACATTAAAAGCTGCATTCTTCATTCTAAATGTATCTAAAGATGCAGAAAACAAACATGTAACAGTTTTTACACAACAATGAGAAAGCAGTAATTTTTTGGAAAAGATTTAAGGTTTTATCCCACTTGGGTTTTTTCAGGGGGTTGTTTGGGTTTTTTTTTTTTAGAATTACTGATATTCTGGAAAGAAATCATAACTCTGTTTCTCTTGCTTCTTGTAGTGAAGATAGCTTTATTTCTTATCAAGAAATTAAAATAACATTACTAAATTTGAAGAGTTACTTACAGGAAACAATCTTAAGAAAGGGTGCAAGCTAGGCCTTTGCATACGATAAGAGTAATACATTTTGTTTCTTTCCCTTACTAAGGGCTTTTATTTTACAAGAATGAATTCTTTTTCTTAATGTTGGTGTTCCAGAAGTGTTTTGTTAATCTATACATATAAGTTTATTGAGGCCTTTATTTCAGTAATCCTGAACCTTCTGCATCAAGCTGAAGTCTGCATTTTTTAAAATGAATGATCACGGATTTCTTACAGCCTTACACACACTGTATGCGGTTAGCTTTGAATATCAGATGTCTCTTATCTGTTCAGCACCCACAATGCCTAGTGTGCACCAAAACATAAAGCTGCTCCTCGCAAACTTGACAAACAACTCTGAAAAAGGCCGCACCGTCCTCTCTTTCCTTACTGAGCTCACAGCAAGGGAAGCCAGATGCCCGCCTGCACACTGCCTACCTCAAAAACCCCTCAGAGAAGACTGGGAGATGACATCCCACCCGCAGAAGCAAAGCAGTGGGGCTCAGCCTGGGAACCTCAGCTGCTGCTCGGGTGAATCAGCAGCGTGTGTAAAGCAAACATAAAGCTCCCGAAAAGAGGCTTATGATTCTTGAAGCTGCTGACGCTCAAGTCCTGAACAGGATTCCTTCGGCTTAGTTCACTGCCGGTTTAAGATGCAACAGAACTCGGTGTTCACAAAAACAAAAATGTGAAATAAACCCAAACCGGTGAGAGGACCGAGCCGGGGTTGTTCAGCACGCTGAATTCCTACCTCAGCGGAGAAATGAACGGCAGGCAGAGCACCAGAAGGATTCCTATTTCACCGTACAGAAAGGTGGCAACTGCTGTCCACTGGAAAGTCATCGTCCCGGCAGGCCTGCGGAGGAAGGAGCGGCTCAGGCGGGCCCGCGACAGCCCGGCCCC
>NW_010312736.1:0-1521 GCF_000700745.2 Antrostomus carolinensis
GAGCCAGCAGCATGACCAAGAAGGCCAAGAGTATCCTGGCTTGTATCAGAACTAGAGTGGCCAGTAGGACCAGGACAGTGATTGTCCCCCTGTATTTGGCACTGGTGAGGCTGCAGCTTGAGTGCTATGTTCAGTTTTGTGCCCCTCACTACAAGAAATACAATGAGGTACTGGAGTATGTCTAGGGAAGAGCAGCAAAGCTGGTGAAGGGTCTGGACAACAAGACCTGTGAGGAGCAGCTGAGGGAACTGGGGTTGTTTGGTCTGGAGAAAAGGAGACTGAGAGGAGAGCTCTACAACTACCTGAAAGGAGGTTGTAACGAGGTGGGTGTTGGTTTCTTCTCGAAGTAACAAACAAGAAGATTCTTGCTCCTCCTCAGATGGGATTTTTATGCAGATGTGATGAGGAGGTAGGTGTAATATGCACTTGCACAGGTGGCCGCAGTAGAGATGGTGTGTCTCCTTGTCATGCTTAACTTAGGTACATGCATGTACCTGCCAAATCCTTCAGAGCAGCCCAGCTTTCTTCTCGAAGTAACAAACAAGAAGATTCTTGCTCCTCCTCAGATGGGATTTTTATGCAGATGTGATGAGGAGGTAGGTGTAATATGCACTTGCACAGGTGGCCGCAGTAGAGATGGTGTGTCTCCTTGTCATGCTTAACTTAGGTACATGCATGTACCTGCCAAATCCTTCAGAGCAGCCCAGCTCTGCTTTTCTACGGTTATATAGGTTGAAGTGCACACAGCTGGGGAGAACCTGCCAGACAGTGAGTGTCTTTGTAGCACTTCATATGTTCTTTGTGGCAATTGTGAGGGAAGGTGGGGAGATTTGAAGGCCTGAGTCATGCTCCGAATGGGGTTTATTCCTGGGGCATGGTGTGTTGGAGCACTGTCTGGGTACTATGGCAGTGATCCTCCAAGTGGCCTGGAGTAAGGCATGGGGCATCTGTCACTGGAAGGGTGACTTTGAGTGTGGAAGAGTTGTCCCTGAGGAAATGAAGATGCTGTGTGCATCTTCACCCTGTTCATTGGTGAAGAACTGGAGAATTTCTCATTTCCCAGGATTTGGGATAGAGGGTTCCAGTAGAAAACCTTGGGAAGATGTCTAGTGCACAGGGTTGCTTGCCTGAGATCCTCTCAGGGTCTCCAGAAGTACTGCATATCGTCGTGCCTTGGTGTTCTCTGTGCTCTTCCTGCTATATGAGAAGAGAACTCCCATACATAACTTTGATCACTTATTTTTGATGGAGAGTGGTGTTGGTCAAACAGAAGCTTTTCCAATGTCGTTCAAATTTGGCCATCTTTCTCTGAACCTGTCCTGATTGTCTCTCTGCTCTTAGTCTTGCTAGGTAGGGGAAGAGGTGCTGTCCACGTTGAAGACATTGGCAAACCTGGCATTTCAAAAAGGAGGAATGAGATACTTCAGTTTTCTCCTCTCCTCTTACCAAAAGCCCCCACCCCTTTGTTTTTCTCTCTCACACATTATCAGTGTGTTGACAACAGTGGATGAGATGCAGACT
>NW_010312737.1:0-12487 GCF_000700745.2 Antrostomus carolinensis
GGGGCAGGGGATGGGGGTTGCAGTCAGTTCATCTCCACTGCTCCTTCCAGCATGGGGTCCCTCCTGCAGGTTGCAAGAGTCCAGGAACAAAGTGTTCCAACATGAGCTTTCCAGGGAGTCAGGGATCTCTTCAGGCATTGCTCCCAGCTCTGGCATGGGGATGTCCATGGGCTGCAGATAGGTCCAGCATGCCTCCTCCTCCCAAACTCTGGGGTCTCCTTGCTCATCAAACAAGCATTCAAAGTCACAACTGCCCTCGGGCACAGCTTTCTGCTCTAGCATGCAGTCCTGCATGGCCTACACGTGGGGTATCTGCTCTGCTGTTGAACCTCCATGGGCTGCAGGGACCTCATTTACATTCTCCTGTTCTTCATGCATATTGATCTGGGTGTCTGAAGTTCTCTGTCCTCCCCCTGCTCCTCCTTCCTCATGGCAACGATGCTCTCCTCTTTGTTTAGGCCAATGTTTGTCTTTTGTTCAGGTCAATGGTCTCTCCTCAAGGTTCTCTCCTCCTTCTTCTTCTTTTCAAACTGGTTCTTCCCTTATGAATATGGATTCAAAGAGGTGTTTCTCTATCGCTAATTGGCTCAGCCTGGGCTGGAGGTGGGTCCACCTTGGAGCCAGGGGAGCTTTGCAAAGCTTCTCACAGGGGCCATCACTCTAGCACCTTCCCACACTACCAAAAACTTACCTCCTCCTCCTTCTCCCCCCTTCCCTCCCAATCTTCACAGACCTACTTACCTACTTTTTGCAACTCTTTCAGGTTTGTCTTTTGGGTGGGAAGATTTGCTAAACTCAGTTCAGCTATTCTAAGATTGATGCTAGGGGAAATAAGTAGCTTGGGCAATGCTTTAAATAAGCAGTAGGAGGATGTATCTGTAAGCTGAGCAGTCCTACTACCTTTGCAGTTTGCCCTCTCCACTAGAAGGCTGGCAAAAGAAAATCCTGTGATGGAAGAAGTGCTCTTCACTGTCCTGAGAACATCCACTCACGTGTTGGCTATTTGGAGAAAATGATGATATGCAAATGCACAGCAGAATTTGTTTAGCAATTGTTCCTCCCCTAACAAAATAATTTTAGTCTCCTGTCCTGGTTTTGCTAGGGTAGAGGTAATTTTCTTCTCAGTAGCTAGAACAGCTGTGTTTTGGTTTCAGTGTGAGATTTGGTATGAGAAGAATGTTGATAAGGTACTAATGTATTAGTTGCTGCTGGACATCCAAGGTCGTTGTGTTTTGCTGGTCTGCAGGTGCAAATGACTGGGAGGGGGAAGCGTAGTAATTAGCAAACCCAAATTGACATTTGGAAATGCCAATGAGATATTCCACGTTCAGTATATTAGTGAGGGTTGACTGGAAAGTGGGGATATTCTCCTGGGGATCGCTCAGGCTCTCGCTCTTCCAGGATTGCAGTTTGGATTTCAGGAGTGTCTCTGCTCCAGGATCATTGTCTGGGGACAGGCTGGGCATCGGTCAGCGGGTGGTGAGCAATTGCTCTGTGCATCACTCATTTGCATATTCTGTTATTAGTGTTGTTATCATTATTTATCTCAATTAGTAAATTGTTTCTAGCTGAACCCACGAGTTTTCTCACTTTTACCCTTCTGTTTCTCTATCCTATTCCCTGGGCTGGGGAGAGCGAGCGAGCGGCTGTGTGTGGCTGCAGCCAAAGGAGTGAAACCAGCACACCTACTGGAAAGGGAACTGCATTAAAAATCACAAAGCCTAGAGTGTAAGTCTTCTTTCCTATTGACTGTTTGTAGCATATCTTGGTCCATCACAAAGTGCCTGAGTATTTTAATCTGACTTTTAAAGGTAGCTCATCATTGTTATCCTCTTGTTGCAGAGAGAAGAGGCTGCATGAGGTGACCTTTGGCAGAGCTGGGAATGGATGCCATTTTCAGCTCTTTAATCAAACTGCTTCTTTACACATGTCATGAGTGTGCTTGGCTGGGACCCCACTGCTCCTCCCACAGGTCAGAAGGACATGGGAGGCTTCTTCCTGCAGCTCCATCTTCCCTCAGCTGTCTTAGGCCAGCTCGTAGGAGCTTTTGCTGTCCTAGGCCAGCTCTTAGGAGCTGTTGCTGCTGCATGGAGTACCTGCATCTGGAGAGAGGAACTTCTGAGCCGCAGCATGGAGAAGCTGCAGCATTGCTCTGTGAGGTGCCAGCTGCTACAGCCTCCACAGAGGCACCTCTGCTGCCGAGCCATACTGGACCACACCATTCCTCCAGCTATGCTGTCCTTTTCCCCATCTGTGTCACAGCTGGGAAGTGACACATCCTTCCTACCCCTTCATGGGTTTTGCCTGCTCCCAGGCAAGACACATCCCAGGAGTTCAGCTGGGTTACTGCCACCTTTGGGCTGCCAGAACGGTGTGCAGAAGAAGGGCAGGAGCCGCAGACAGAATCCATACCACTGTCATTTGTGCTGGGCATCTTATCGGTATGAGAAGAAGGACCTGAAACGTCTGGGCATTACTTTGTATCTGAGCTTTGAGCTCATGGATGTTGTAGATTTGGGAGAAGAATGGATGGTGAGGGTGTGATACACATCTGGTACCTGCAGAGGCTCCCAGGAGAGCACTTGTGGTGTAATTCTGTGTCTGTTCAGGGATTATTGTTTCTGCACAAGCTGCAACACCACAGCATTCGAGGGATGGCTGTGGCAAAGCAGTGGTCAGGTTTTGTCGTGTCGTGTTGAGAGAGGTGGTGCCAGACAGCCGGCAGCACAGGCTGTGTCACTGCAAAGTGGTGTGAGGAATGAGCTGGGACTGCCGCTCCCGTAAGCAGGCAAATTTTGCTCCCTTACCTCTTTTCATCTCTGTAACTGGAGTCTGAGGTTTCTATGGCCTGTGGACCTCCATTTGGAATCATAGAATGTTGTGAGCTGGAAGGGACCCACAAGGATCATCAGTCCAACTCCTGTCCCTGCACAGGACAAGCCCAAGGTTCAGACCATGTCCCTGAGGGCACATGGTGGCCAAATGCTGCTGGAATCTTGTCAGGCTTGGTGCCATCAGCACCTCCCTGGGGAGCCTGTTCCAGTGCTCCACCACCCTCTGCCTCAAGAACCTTTTCCTCATGGCCAACCTCACCCTCCCCTGCCACATCTTCCTGCCATTTCCTCTGCTCCTGGTGTTGGTGGCCAGAGAGAAGAGATCAGCGCCTGCCCCTCCTCTTCCCCTTGGGAGGAAGTTCTAGACCATGATGACATCTTCTCTCAGTCTCCTCTCCTCCAGGCTGAACAAACCAAGCGACTTCAGCTTCTCCTCATATGGTTTCCCCTCTTCTTCACCAATTTTGTGTCCCTCCTCTGGACATTCTCCAGCAGCTCTAGATCCTTTGGTTGTAACCTCTGCCTGCTCAGGCAAGTGTTTTAATAGATAGTGCAAGAAATGTTTCGAATGTTATAGCCAAAATTGTGATGCCTCAGTGTAAAACGAGCATCGCTCGCAGCCCAATTAGCAGCTAGCAGACGTTGTCGCTCTGAGGGGTGCAGAGGGCAGGTGCCAGAGAGCAGCCATCACCCCTTTTTCTAAACCAGCAACACTTGCAGCCCTGCTGACAGAGGTTGATTCACACTAGGAGTAAATTCAATATGCATGAAAGGACTCTTGTTCTTCTTCAGCGCAGAGCATAAAGACAGACTGTCAGACAAACTAATCTCTCTCTGATAGTTTTATTTGCAACATCATTGAACTGTCATTTCTCCTGGGCTTTGCCAGAATGTTTGATATATCCGTTGTTTCCCAAAACAGATTTTCCCTGACAGATTTTACTAGCTTGGATGATAATGGGAACTTTTGCCAGGAAGAGAGAGGTTGAGATGCCTTTACCAGCCTTTTACTGTTGTGTTGGTCCTTTGCTGAGCTCCAGAGCTCTGGTTAGAGATGAAAGGTAGGTATCTTGGTGACTGATTAGGTTGCATCTCTGAATGTAGCCATGGAATCATTCCCAGCACTTGGGCTGGGATCACATTTGCTGGGGTTTTGGGCTGCTTCTTTTTCTGGAGATAAACCTATTGATGCCCCCAGATCTTTCATTTCAAAACTAGTGATTCAAGCAGGCCCTGTGTCACCTCGCTGCAGACAGAAAGTAGCCCAAGCTAGAGATTTCCTTTTTTTCCTCTACAGAGCTGGCAAAGCTTTCACTCCTTCCAGGCATATGTGAAGAGTCAGCAACGTTCTTAAAAGTGTTCAGAAAAAAAAAATAAATCTGGATGTCCCTTCCCAAGACTGTGGATGAAAGATATCTACACTGAGCAACCTCCTCCTTCAGCTGGGGACTCACTGAGGCGTCTGCCCCAGGGATACATGGTCAGTAAGGTCTCATTTCCTCCACAAGCTCTTGCAGAGGAGTTTAGCAAAAATGAGATTTTTGAGGAGGAGGAGCCCAAACACCACCATGATCTGGCAAAATGGGTCCTACATCCCATTTGTAGTGAGCTCTACCATTTTTTTTTTTCTAGATGTGCTTCAGCCACCCACTCCCCAAGTTATCCTGGATATCAACACCATTGGAGAACTTAGGTTATTACCTTCAGGTGTTTAATGTACTTTTTTTTTTTTCCCCCTTGGAAAAAGTGGTTTTTTGGGTCCTCAGGGAAGCCAGTGAGTCTGTACAGATCTGGAAGAGGCTGAAGAAAGGTAGTCCCATTCTGTAGCTTGGGGTGGTTGGCTCTGTTTAAGTGAAAACACCATGAATTAGTCAATATTTGCATATTGTTTTTCCTAGCGCGGGGCTGCCAACACTGTGTAGTAGGCAGAGTCTGGGGCTGTAAGGAATGCTGGTTTCTTTGTCAGAAGCATTTAACAATTGCTCACCTGACGGATTTCAGCCCACACCCCTGCCAGAGCACACGCACCAGGATGCTCTTTGACATCCTACCAGCGCCACCAGTAAGAGGTACCTTTTCTGCACGGGCTGTGTCCTGGTTTTCAGCTGGGACAGAGCTGGGTTTCTTGTTAGCAGCTAGAACAGCGCTGAGGTTTGATTTCAGCTGGGATTTGTTATGAGAGAGACACTGAGAACACACCAGTGTTTGCATTTTGTCACTGGAAGTGAAGGACTTTGTGTTTTGTCCGTCTACAAGTGCAAGATCTAAGGGGGCGAGGAATAATTATATTAATAAGCTAAATTGGCAATTGGCTCTGCCAAGGGGTTGTTCCATCTCCTGTCCCACCATGGGCAGGAGATTCATGAGGGTCTCTCCCTCTCTTGCTCTCTCTGGCTTTCACTCGGGCTCTGGCTCTCCCAGGATTGCGGTTCATCATGGTCAGTACATTAGTGAGGGTCTCTCCCTCTCTTGCTCTCTCTGGCTTTGGCTCGGGCTCTGGCTCTCCCAGGATTGCGGTTTCGGGTCGGGATTGTCGCTCCTGTGGGATCATGATCTGGGAACGGGCCAGGCTTGGTCAGTGGGTGGTGAGCAATTGCACTGGGCATCACTCATTTGCATGTTTTATTACTGTTATTATTATCATAACTATTTTAATATCAGTATTATTTTAAGATTTATTTTATTTTGATTATTCAATTGTTCTTATCTCACCCTACATGTCTCCTTGCCCTTGCTCGCCAGTTCTCCCCGCTATCCCCTGGGTGTGGGGGGAACTGGGTGAACAGCTGTTCACCCAAGGGCTAGCCCAGTGAAACCACCACAGTCTTATGTGTACTCTGTGGAGGACCCAGTAAGAAAACTCGCACCATTTCACATGGGTGAAGCTGAACACAGTGTTGCTGCGAGCAGAATTTTGGAAGTTAACTGTCCCTGTGTTTTCTGACAGTGTGACTTTAATATATAGTTTAAAAAGTGTATGGGGAGATTAGTGATAACTTAAGGTAATAAACTCTGTTAAAAATAACTTGCAACAGCATTTACATCCATGTGGGTTACTCTGGACGTATTGATGAGCAGTTTCTGAGTCTGGAATTACCTAACTTGGCTGTGATTATTTTGTTTCATTTCCAGATTAACTCGAGATACTGATCTAAACCGGGTGGCTGCTGAGATTTTGAAAAGTTGAAGCAGGAAAATTTGCAGTCAGTTTTACAACACGATTAATTAACTGCTTGTCCTTTCAAAACTAACTCTCTCCACACCATCTCACACCTGCCCAATACCAAAGTCTGCAAACGCTTGTCCACTTGCATGTCTTGCATATGTGAATAGGTCCACGGGGCTCATTTTCCTCAGCTATAACTCTGCTAACTATAAATCTTCTGTGGGACAAAGGCCTACACGCCACGTGTACACATTCCTTCTCTGTGCTTTGAGATTCTTTTCATCGAGCACTAATGTCCTCTTCTATATTGTTTGGGATTCTGGTTGTGCAAGTTGTTAAGATACAAATTTCCTTCGACTCTGGTAGGAGCAATGGTTTGCATAATAGATTGTCTTATCGCATCTGCAAGGTAATTGCTTCTCAGTAGGCTTCCAAGATTTGATCTATGATGGTCTGTGCACCTCTGTCGCTGACGTACCGCGTGGATGACTGATGGTGTAGATCCAGAGTTAACGAGGCGTTCTCTTTAGAGGCGACATACGATATTATATTTGGGCAAAGAGGAATTTCCAGCATAATCTCTAGACAGCTGTGTTACATTTTATGATTTCTCTGGCATTTGTGTGGTAGGTTTAGATTAGATATGAGGAAGAAGTTCTTCACTGTGAGGGTGGTCAGACACTGGAACAGGTTGCCCAGAGAAGCTGTGGCTGCTCCTCCCTGGAAGTGTTCAAGGCCAGGCTGGATGAGGCTTTGAGCAACCTGGTGTAGTGGAAGGTGTCCCTGCTGATGGCATGGGGGTTGGAACTGGATGAGCTTTAAGGACCCTTCCAACCCAAACCAGTCTGTGATTCTATGAATTACAGAAATAAGAGTGCCATGGCTTTAAATTTTCCCAGTTCGGTATTCTGATTGCACATCCAGCTACTCATTTTCTAATAAATGGGATGACAATATAAAAAATATATATATATATGGGCTGTACAACCCTCATTCCTTGACCTTCCCACCTTTGTATCTGCAGTTTCCTTAGATGCCTCCATGAAGCACCTCCAGCTGGTTAATCAGAGATTTGACAAATCCAGCATCATGGAGGATGGGTGTGTGTATGGGAGCCAGCAAGCAAGTCTGCCTCTGAATTTGTTCCATCTCATATTTTCTTCTATAGCTCTTAGAAAATGATCTTTCTGTTCTTAATCTTGGTCTGTGGAGAAAGAGTCTCACTTCCTCACTTGTGCTGCCCTATCTATCCGAGATGCTTTTTCCAAGTCTCAGCCACAGGCTGCTCCCTGTCTTTATCTTGTCCAGAGCTTGGCCCTTTCAGCTGTTCCCACAGAGTGTTGGTGGTAGTCTGTGCAACAAGCAATTAGGTTATGAAAAAAGTATGTATTAAAAAAGGCCATGCTTAAAGTTGAAAAGAACTGTAGAACCTACAAGAAAGCTGGGGAAGGACTTTTCATAAGGGCAGTTAATGACAAAACAAGGGGAAATGGGTTTAAGCTGAAAGAGGGGAGGTTTAGATTAGATATTAGGAAGAAGATCTTCACTGTGAGGGTGGTCCGACACTGGAACAGGTTGCCCAAGGAAGCTGTGGCTGGCCCTCCCCGGAAGCGTTCGCGGCCAGGTTGGATGAGGCTTTGAGCAACCTGGTCTAGTGGAAGGTGTCCCTGCTGCTGGCAGGGGGGTTGGAACTGGATGATCTTTAAGGTCCCTTCCAACCCAAACCAGTCTGTGATTCTGTGATTCTATAGAAAAGAAGAAGAAAAAAAATATTATTACAATGAGAAAACGTGAACAGTTCCAGAGAATCAAGGTCATTGTTCCTGAAGGGCATCTTAAATTGTATTAACAGCTGGATTATTTGGTAAGAAATGTGACGTTTATTTTTAAAAGAGAGGGAGAGAGGCATTCTTTACCTCATTAGAGCTGCAGGATGTCCTATACAAGCATAATTACACTTTGCAAAAAGGCTGGGGAGACCACACAGGAAGGGTATTGAAGAACTGGAAAAGGTACAGGAGACATGAAGCTTGATGAAAGATCAAACGTTGTTATTTATGGACAAAGTACTGGCTGCTGCTTTGTTTAAAATTTTATTTTATTTATTTATTTTTTAATAAGAGAGAAACTAGGGCCACTGAGAGATACACACAATTCTCAAGGATATCAAAAGGTGAATGACAAAATTCATTCAGACCGTTGCAAGCTGACTAACGGGAGCACTGATGATAAACTTGGAGTAATCCGGCGTTTTATGCCGCAGACTAGGGAAACGCTGTCTGTGGCGTGGGGGTCTCCACCATCAACACCCCATCTTTTGTCTCAGCTCCACAGGCTGAACTGCATTGCAGCTTCTGCATTTCAGGAATGTGACTCCCGTCCTTGACCTCGTCTGCAGATAAATACAACATGGCCCTTACTGCTGAGTGCTTTGGGAAGAATTTCAGCCAGACAAGAGAGGGGAGATAAAGAAAGGTGAGGATGTTTTTCATCCGCTCTTTTTGCACCAGCCTGCTTGGCTGTACCTACACGGCTGGGGTTAAGTGGGGCAGGGCAGGGAGTGCCTTGTGCCTCCAGGGTGGCACCAGGAAGCTGGTGGCAGGAGAGCAAAGGGGCTATGACGTGTGGCTGCCACCCAGGGAATGGGCCTTTTGGGTTCCCCCTCTGGCACAGAGCCTGGAGGGGAGGCACTCTCTACAGGGTCTCTCCACACACAAGTGTGGGTTCCAGCCACAGCGAGAGAGCTGGAGAATGAAGAATCCACAAAACCAGAGGTGCTGCCGAGTTAACCAGCACCTGGTTACTTACTGGAGCATCTTTCTTAAGCTCATCTCCAGCTCTGTGGCTGGACCATCTTATGAGGAAAGGCTGAGAGAGCTGGGTCTGTTTAGCCTGGAGAAGAGCAGAGTGAGAGGGGATCTTATCAATGTTTATAAATATCTAAAGGGTGGGTGTCAAGAGGATGGGGCTGGACTCTTTTCAGTGGTGCCTAGCGATAGGACAAGGGGCAATGAGCAAAAGCTGGAACACAGGAGGTTCCACTTGCCTTTTCTCAGCTGCCACTCTCAAAGTCAAGCTTTCATTGCACAAATAAAATGGGGTATTCCACCCTTCCCCTCGCCCCATAATGGTTGCCAATATCTAGCAGAGGGAATATTCAAAACATTTTTCCCTCTAATCCAGAATGGCTGTTGAGTGTCATCAGATCATGTGAAAAGAGCTGAGTGGAATTTTTCCAGCAACAAACGAAACAAAAGAAGAGGAGAGGATTAAAAATCTGTTGTTGCTGCATACAATTTTACAATGTGCAGTGCATATATATTTTTAAATGACTGTTGGGATGTGAAGAAACAAAGAAAAAGAGCAGACAAGCGGGCTGCCATAGATCTTGGTGAGCATTACTTGTCACAGAACCGAATTTTAAGGCATCACACATCAGTTAGTGCCATGTAGTGGTGACCAGGAGGATGGTACTTTACCCAGATCTACTGAGGTCAGTGTGAATTCTCCACTCTCTTCATTAACATGGGATGTTAATCATCAAATTTTTGATGTGATCTAGAAATGCAAGGAAGTTTAAAATGTAGCAGGTAAGGGTGTCCTCATGTGCATAGCCCATTGCCTCAGAAAGCCCAACGCTCTTGCAAATTTGACATAATCCAATTAGTTGATTTCCTCAGTGACATTTCTGCAGGCTCATATACAGGAGGAGAGGGAAACTGAGATTTATAATGACAGCTATTTCTAGCAAAGGTCATTTCTTTATTGGTGAACAACCTGTCCTTAGTCATGCTGATGATGAGGCGTTGAAAGATAAAAGCTTTATCCTTTATGGCTTTAAAGATATACAGTTTAACAGGGAATAACATCAGCAGAGCATAGGTCATCTCTCTACCTGGACCAGGAGACTTGCAATCTACCAGCAGCAGGCCAAAGCCTGGGAGCAGGAGTCAAAATCCAGAAAAAATAAATACTGGGATTTCTGTGGAGATTCTGAGGGAAGCTGGATAGTTCAGTGTCACCACAGAGGGGGGAAAAAAGGGAGCCACAGAGCACAAGCATGTATTTTTGGATAGTAAGAGTGTCCTTGGTGGAATCAGCTGCTTGTAAAGAACCAGGTCAGGTTGCTCTGGGGACTCCCTGGTCTACCCCACCAACTTCCCAATTTGAGCAGTGTCCTGCTCCATGCCATTTCCAGAGTGATAAAGATGAGAGCATGCTCAAAGATACACAAATACACTTCCTCGGGCAAGGAAGGCAGAAGTTTTGACAAGAATATGGTTTAAATAGATCAAATCATCCATATTATATATCTTTCAATAATAAAGCAGCATCTGCGTATTTATCATGTGAGTATTTTTCCTGCTTGCAGAAGAGAAGGGCTCGGACCCTGTACATAAAATGATGCATCATGTTTTTTGTAATCAAGAGGACCCTTCTGGGAGCCATGCAAGAGTTGCTCGTTCAGCTCTTGACCTTAAAAGTGAGTCTTGGGCACTTTGGTGTAACTAGCTTTGATTGTTTTCACCATCAAGCTCATCATATTGGATTAAGTTAAAATGTGATGATTTCCCTAGATTTTGGCTCAGATTCTGAACCGTGCTCTCCAGCCAAGCTATGGCTGAAGATCTCCAATCTCATCCTCCTTTCCAGAGTAATTGCTCACACCCTTTGAAATCTCCTAAAGCTTCCCTCAATATTGCAAGAGCTGTGGATTGCTACTCTTAAAAACTGTAAAATGAATAGATAATCTGTAGGATAATTGCCCATGTTACAGTTCTCCCCATGCAACAAAGGAAAGAGCAGCCTCACGCTGTGTACTTCTTAGGCCTGGTGTAACTTGAATCCAAAAGCTATGGAGGAAATGGAAAATGTTAATAAATAATGATGTTTGAAACACAAGTCACCAAACAAACCACCAGACCTTCTGCATTTATCCACAGGACAGAAAACGTCTATCTCAGTTTGAGGAAAATAAAATCTTGGCCAAAGATACATCTTAGGAATTAGCCTGGATGCTGCACGGTATTCAGAAGATAAATGACAGAAACTTACAGTTTAACTCTTGGCAATATGTACAGAATAAAGACAACTTTTGAAATAAAATCAGTACAGCTGACTATTTGACATTTCTTTGGTATGAGGAACCAAGGATCTCCTCAGGGCCACTGGAATTTTAAATTACCTCGTTTGATCCACTTTACAGCTGCCAGATTTCCGTCTGGTATTTTCCAAGTCAGAACTAAGCATATGTGCTCTCCAGACTGCATGTTCTCAGTCTGATGTGTTCTGGAAATCCTGGCCTCGTTTCCCAAATCCTGAGCAGGTGATTTGCACTTAAAAAAAACAAACCAAAACAAATCAAAACAACCAAAAAACCCCAACCCAGTAATATCTCCCTTAAGTGTGTTGGAATTACTCTCTGTGTGTGCAGACCAGCTGCAAAAGTGGGACAGAAAACTTAGAAAAATGTGATAAATCTTCAAACTGTAACTTCAAAAATATTCAGGGAAAAAAAAAACCCCAAACCAAAACCCAAAACGTTTTTGACAAAATCTGTATGAGTCATACAACTGCCTTTCACATTCCAGTGTAACACTTTAAGAAGGAAAATCCCTGCCTCTTCCAGGACAGCTCCAAATAGGTAGAAAACACATGCCCTCTGGCAGCTTGGGTGAGTAAATCTGTCTTGAGAGAAGGCAAAGGAATGAAGACTAAGCCATTAGAAGCAAAGGGCTGACCTTTTTAATAGTCCAAATATTCGCCCTTTCCAAAGTAACTTAGCTCAGCTTAGGCCCGTGGCCATCTGCACAGTCCTTCTCTCTCCTTTTTCACTCTGGGTGACTTGAACACTGGCAGCCTCTGTGATATGACAGCGCAGAGAGAAGCAGCTCAGGGAAGGAGGAGGAAAGGACTGGGATAAGGAGCTTTCCAGTCCGTAGGTCAGGCTTGGGCTCCATTTGGTTTGTCCTGGGAAAGAAGACAGAGGAGGACTGCAAAGCCTGGAGGCTTCAACTTCACAGCTGCTCTCAGACTCTGCTGCATCATCTTCCCTATTTCCCTGTGCTTCCACTTGACGGCTGGCTTAGTTTCTTACTTGCCTGGCTGATAGGTTTAGGATTAGCTCCTGCAGGATCTCACACAACCACCTCGTCCTGCCTCTGGAATCCACTTGTTGCAAGCGGCACTTTGGGATGGAAGCCAGCTGCATGGGTGTCAGAAGAGGCCTTGGAAGGCGAGTGGGCAGAAAGCAGCGTGGTGTGTTCTCTCTGAACCAGAACAAACCATCGTTTCATTTTGGATTAATGCTGGAACCAAAGGGTTTACGTCTGGCTCCTGACACCCGCTCCATGGCACTGTGCTGTAGGACAGGCGTCCGGGCAGTGTGCCCGGTGGGCAATCCCCAGCCCACCCCCCTCATCGTCCCTTCTCCCTGCTGGAGACAGAGGCACAGGACCCAGACTGGTGAGGTTGGAAGGGACCTCAG
>NW_010312738.1:0-16185 GCF_000700745.2 Antrostomus carolinensis
TGAAATTCAGGGTTATGATCTTGCTTTTTACCCTACTCCCTCCTCTAATGATCCAGAACTCCAACATCTAATGGTCACTGCATCCAACACTGCCTTTGACCTTCACACCCCCAGCGAGTCTTTCTTTTTTAATGAGTATGTGGTCCATCAAAACATATCTCCTTGTTGGTTCCGTCCTCTGTTTCTTGAGTCAGAAAGCCATCATTGATGTGTTCCAGGAACATCCTGGAGAGTAGGTATATTCAGAGAGTTGGACACATCTCAGCAGTCCCTCCATAACATCCTGGATCCAGGTATCTGTAAGTAGTGAACTTCTTTAGACAACAGGTCAGGTTGGCAGGTTTCTCTGTACCTTGCAACAGGGATTCACCCACTACTGTCACTCACCACTTCCTCCTGGTAGTCTTACACATATCGCGGTCAGCTGGCCCAGATGCCTCACTTGAAAGCACTCCTATCTCTTCCTCAGCTTTGAGGACAGCAAACCTGTTCTGTAGTGGCAAGCCACCTACTTTTTGTGCTTCTTGTATTTTATTTTCCTAAGTTGGAGAGATATGACTTAAGTATTATCTGAGTAGTGTAACTTCTTGCTGTGTCATGCTACTATACATTGGTATGCATTGTTTGACAGTTAAGTTTCTTCCATTGATTTGCACTCCTGGCCATTGACATGTCTGGGGATGAAACAATTACCCATGTAAAGCTTTTTAGAAAACCACATGGAGCTACTAGTTAGGAAAAAAGCCTCCTTTGCTGTACATGTGTGCATAGTCCTGCTCCCCAAGATGAAGAAAACACATTTCTATGCCCTGGTGAATCCATTATAAGTGGTTTTAGTTAAGACTACTTAACAGGTAAGCACTATGCTTGGGATGTTGGGTTTTGGCAAAAGTTTCAGAAATGTTAAAATAGTTGGAATATTCTTGAGCGTGTCTAGAATGTTCAGGTTTTGATGAAAGCTTCTGTATCAGTCAATGACCTGTGGCTGTATGGCCAAATACAGTGTGCAAGTAGTGGCTGGTATTAATAGTGTTTGGCAGTGCAGTAGATTTACTTATTTGTGGTTTGTACATATAATTTTTGATTTGTATTTTATAAATTGGCTGGAAATACTGTAGCTTATAGTTAAGCTAAAGCATGCCTGAGGTATTGCTCACAAATAATGTCTATTGTTTGAGATTCAATCGAAGAGAATACAACTGTACTTTCAGTTTCCACATGAATACCACATTTTCCTCTTTTGGAGGGGTTTTGTAATTCATTATTACTATATGTGGACTTTTTACATGTCACTTCTGCATCTTCCATTAAATTTGTTTCTCACCTTGAATATTTCAAGGTTGTCGATCATCAAGGACATAAAGAAAACTATTCCTCCACTCTTTTTGCATTTATTTTCCCTGCATATTATGCTTTCCCCACATATTTTACTCTTCCTAATTCTCATTAATTTTCTGATAGATTTCAGCTTTCAGATTCAGACCCTTGCTTATGCTCTGATAAATCTTTTGCTTCTATCCTTGGAACAGTCTCCTTTCTGATGAAGAAATATTTTCACAAATAATTTTTCTTCACACATGAACAGTTATACAGTATGTTCTCTTCTTTTGATGTGTCCTTTCTATTTTAGATTAAGGTGCTAAAAGTTCAATCTATGTATCATTGAAATGTATGACATGATTAATAAACCAATTATGAAGTCATCTCAGTACTTCCTAAACTTCAGAATACTATATTCAATAAATCAATTTAAGTGAATAATTTACCATATTTCCAATAAATGTGCAATGTGTTATAAAAAAAGTAAATGCATCTATGGCTTTATTAAAGGTTAAAATAGTTGAAGGAAATTTCTTTCATAATGATACAGTGTATAACATATCTAAACAGAATAAGAATTAAGCATTCATGCTGCTTACATAGAAATACAAACATTTGTTTTATTTGTTGTTTAGTTTATGTTCAAAACTTCAGAGAAAATTATGAAAAAAATGTTAAAACTAAATACAACTAAGATGAATGGAACAAAATTGTTTGTTTACCATTGATATTCAGTCTTTTTATGGAATAATGCTTTTTCTAGATGACAAGAGAGGAAAAGGAGAATTTATGTTGAAATTCCTGCTAAAATAAAATGTGTTGAAAAAGATAGATTTGTATTTCTACATGTGAATCAGCAAGTGTAGTTTTGCATGAATGGCAGTATCTGAAACAGGAGGAACTTATTTTGTGTATCTATATCAGATCTGTATATGGAGTTTAACATAAATAAAGTACAGTTAGAAAATCATTTTTCTTATGATAACTAAACCTACATTAAATATCATCTGAGGAAAACCCAGAAGAAAGAATTGATATGAAAGATTACCATTATTAGAAGAAAAGTGTTAGATTAATGATTTTTGCAGAGTTCTGTCTTCAGTATCTTTATAATTTAATGATACATTCAATCAGACTTCACACAGAAAATCACAACTGTAAACCAGATTTACTCTATATTTTTTTTTTCTCTTTCAATAATATATCATAAGTTACTTTAAAATAAGATACTTAAATTCCAAAACATTCCTATTGTTTTAAATCACATTTGTAGCTTTTGGAAGAGTCATTGAAATGTCCATTCTTGGCAAAATGTTCTTGCTCCTTTTTATGATATAAATCCCAGAAGATAATGCTTTTTACCAAACTTTTGTTTCTGGGAAAAAAATAAAAAAAAAATAATAAAAAAAAAAGGAAGTGCTATTTATTTGTTATATCCTAATATCTAATTTTCTTCCTTAAGTCAGGTTTTGTGGCAGTGCGGAAACACTTCTTTACATATCTCAGAGGCCATTCTTATCTACCATTGCTCGTTTTGCCATGACATTTGTGCAGTAATATCTATTTGGGGTTAATATAGCTAGCTAAGTCTGGTCAATGTTCCAAAAGGAACCATTTTGATTTATGATGAGGCAATTCCCACTCTACATGATTCCAGAAATATCCATCCTTGGCTGGATGGTTTATGATTCTTCAATGTTATTTCATTTTTGTGAGTTCCACCAGTATTTCTAACATCAGTTGCAACTTATTTATTTCAGTCAATAGCATCAAGGCATTTGTGAGGCCTTCAGTGTTCACAGACTATATGAAATAAATCAATACAAGAAAAGGATTTTTTTCCCCCCAAATGTACTTCTACACTGGATTCTGACAGAGGTTCCTTCCAAACCAATGGAACATTTATCCAAGGAAACTGTATTTTGATTCTGTGTACTTTTGAGTATTTGACATTCCTCGAGTTTAATAAAGAGTTGTGGTCTTTCCCTTCGGCCATGTCCACAGGCAAGTCATATCAGCCATTAAAGAATAACAAACCTTTCTGAGACTTACAGTTCCACATGACAGGGAGAAAGACTGGGTTTATAGAACTCAGTCATACACTACAACAAAAGGAAAACAGCATCTCTGTAGCAGTACTGTCATTCAGAGATATTACACTTCTCTCTTAATCCAGGGAGATATTTTGATATAGAAGATTGCATGCCAATCAGCAGCTATACAGAAAGTCACACTTTCAGTTACCCATGGGTAAAAAAAAGAAAACAAACCCAAAAACTAACAGGCAAGCACAGATATGTTATTGAAGGATGAACAAAGCCAAGAGACCTTATTTGTAATCTCATCAGCTCCAATACTTATTCTTTTGGGGTAGCTTGTGTCAAGTAATTGAATTTCATTAGCAGCATTATTTTAGGCATAAAAGGTAGCAGTCATGCTTAACTACCAGTATCACAAGATTAATGAGGATTCACTAGTTCATACTTGTAACATTTGAAGATCATGATTTTAAATAAATACTTTCTTATTAAATACTGACAGACTATTTTGACTAGTTTTATCATAACTCTAATAATCTAGCTAAAAAAACCATCTGTGCATTCAGTCCTCTCCAAAACTCTCTGTTTTAAACTGATAAGCATGCTTCTCAGTTCTGTAGCTGTAACACAGAAATATGTTGATAGTACATCCTGTAAGCAGTATCTGGGTACAACTTCTCCTCAAATGTATGTAGACTAAACCATGTTTCACCTTCTGGTTATAAACTTTTGTTCTCTAATTAGATAGCACTGTATCTCTGGATGTTTAGTGGCACCTGTCCAACACTTCTCTCTGACTTTTGTATGCCACCCTTATTGGGGATTTTATTAAAAATCTCAAATTTTCAGATATACATTCTGATTTTCAGTGGACTTATTGGGATATTCTTTAAAGTTATTAAATCCCCATTTAATTTATCATTTTTAGTAGATCTGTATATATTATGTATTTTATATTGATAATGGAATAATGAAGAAGTGGTTATTACTATTTACAGTAATGTCCTACATTTTGAAAAAAAAAAAGAGTACATAATAATCATTCCATTCAATTTTAAGGATTAGACAAAGTGGTTATTATCTTTTTTTTTTTTATTAGCAGTCATTATACACTTACTACATGCATTTCATATCCACTACGCTTACACTGAGACAATGAATGAATTTCTACAACAACAGCAACAAAAATTAGGATTTTATGCACTAAAATTGTATACAGTACACAGCATGCTCACTGCAAGAACCCACTTCTGCTAAGTGGGTGTTAAATGAGTACTTGATGCTTAGTTTAAAGTGGATCTGTCTTCATATAGAAGAGAATACATGATAGACAGGTAGTTCTAGTACAGTATATAAACTGTGATATCTTATGAATATCATTGTTGATTGAGTGCTTTGAGATGTTAGTACAAGTATGAACTTGTTTCCATAGTAGATGTTTTAAAATAATATAGGCAGTTAAGAATCACACTTATTCAGGTAATTTGAAAATCCTTGCCAAATCAGAGTAATCAGAACATTGCCTACAATTCTTTGAGAACAAATAGGTCCAAGTACACAAAAAATGCAGTAATCATTAGATCCTCTTTGATAGTACCATCTTGACCAGTAGGCAAAAAAAAGGTCTACAGTCCTGGGTTTAGGTTTTTTAAAATAATTGGAGTAGGATTAGAAAAGTCCTGAAATCAAAGATAATTTTTTCTCTAATAATGAAAGGAAAGATATAAATTAAACATGCAAGCAAGCTATGGTTTATTTTATTGAGAATATTTCTTTATGTATTTATGTATGCACATTCCATGACTCATTACTAAGTAAACATTTATCTTCAGGAGCTGGCTGGTTAATTTCCTCTGTATGACACTTCCAAAAGGAAAACCAAGAAGATGTCATAACTGTGATGGCTCACATACAGTTAAAAAAATTGTACCTGAAACATAATGTGCTTAGACCTAGATCCACAGGTTGACTTCTCAGATTGCTTTTGGACTGGCACCGTTATACTGGAGTTGTTGGGCAGTTTTGACTCTTAGCTGTGTGTGGTTGCCACCAACAATCTCCCCTCCTTCCCTCATAGGAGTACTTTGAGCCTGTGAAGTTGCTGCTTGTTGTCTTGCTTGGCTCCTGGCTCCCCTTCTCATGTTGCTCAGCCAACCTTCTCTGCTTCCTGACATGGTGCACCTGGCTGAGATTTCACTGGAAAAATCATGATGTTCTAATCAGAAGAAAATGGAATATCCCAATACAAAATGATAGTGTGGGTTGAGACAGTGTAAATAGATGATTGCTGGTCTTACATTTGTAAAAAGAGTGATTTTCAGTTGCAGACAATGTGTTAAATGTTATCCTAAGCATCAACATCCATACACACATCCCAGTTTCAGAGTCGAAACACTTGCAAATGTATTGAGTAAGACATATTATGTAGCTTGTTATCTTTGGCTGAAGTCTCCACTTTAGGCATAACTATAGAGACATTTACTTCCAGTGATGAAAAATTTCTCTGCAGTACAAAGATAATCAACAAAATAAAAAAGGAATCAGGAGAAAATTCAAGCATTCATAGTGTTTTGCAACTATAAGATAAAGTGAATTAATTATTTCTCATCAGCATGTGTTTTATTAAATTATATTGACAGCATACATGAGTGACATTTCAGAATTTTAGACTGATTGTTGGTCCAATCATTGATGCACTCAGTAAATATTAGTTAATACAGGAAGTATGAAGACAGACTTTATCTGCTTGATATCCAAAGTAACTAAAAATCATTATTAAATGACTTATATATCCTCTTGTTTCCTTCTGAGATTTGTGATATTGTTCCTCTGGGGTTAGTCTTATGTCAAGTTTTAACAACTCTAATTGCCTAATTAGCTGCTCCAATGCAAAGACAAAGCTTCTCTCAATATTCATTATTAATTTTCCTATTAGTATAAAATATAATAATTTGGAAATTGTTACATCAGAAACTCTAATGAAAAAGTATTCAAGCCTGGTTGTCTTCTTTATGCAAGGGTTAAAAATTTCTTTAGATCTTTAGTGACATCAAGCTCATCTACCATTAATTTGAGCACATAGTCCTCAATGATTACATAACAATACAGTGAGTTGTTAGCTTAACCCTTTCACTTTTAAGCAATACATAGCCATTCTAACTCACACTTTGTTGTTTTATATATCCATGAATGCTAAGGGAGATGCAGCATCTGTTTTTCCATTGCAGTCTTGTTGCTCAGTGCTATGGCTAAACTGAGGAAAGTCAAAAGAAGTAAAGCAACTTGCCTGAAGTCATGGAATGAATCAACACAGTGAATGTTAGAATAAAGGACTAGCAGTCCAGAGGAAAAATATCAGAGCAAACTCCCTTCTATCATCTTATTTAAAAATGTAGCTTCATTTATTTGTATACATCCCTTATAAAGGAATCCAGGAACTGTTACATGAAAGAAATAATACTCTAGTGATTAAGACAATACAATAAACTCTTAGAGGTCAGAGTTTAATTTGAAAGCTGTGGCCTTGTGTCTTTATTAAGTTTTTATGATACTCTGATCTGTAAAGCTGACTACTTAGCTTTTGTATCTCTTTCATACAGACTTAAAACAGTCTTGAATAGTGTTCACAGAAAAATATAATGAAAAATATGTTGCTAAATATTAACAAGAGCACCTAATCAAATTTGAATTAACTGGCATATAATATATTTATATTATAAGGTGACCAGAAACAGACAGAAACATCCAGAATCAAAATTGTATCTGGAAAGTATAAGAAATACACAGTGCATATTTACCAGTGACAATGAATGCTTGTAAGTGAACAATGCTATCGTTCACTGAAAATATCCTTGTGGAACAGTGGTGTACATAGAGCTTGGTTCACACTCAATAAGTATACTTACTTAATTGAAAGAAGTATATAGGTTGCATGCAAAGATGGAACTTGGTGTGGAGAATCCTAACAGAAGAGGCATCAAAGAAAAAGAGGAGTGGAGAAGCTGTTTAAGGCAAAGTGTAGTAACATCATTATAGGAGGACTGCTGCAAGGACTCCATGACTGAACAGTGTAGACATTCCTCACTGAAAACCCTGCTATCCAAGTGAAAGGTGAGGCCAGTCAGCAACTCAAAAAAAGTGTTCTTGATTTAAAATATATTACAAAGGAGTAAGAAATGCAGCATAAATTTCTCTCTCCATCTTTAGCCGCTGGTCGGTAACATATCATTTGTAGACCTAGGCACTTCACCACAGTTAACTATTGACATGATAATTGACATTATAGTGTTCATCAATTATGTTTTTTATCAATTTCTTTTTATAAGAATATTTGAATAAACTTTAAAAAGCTCTTCCTGGCCCCAGGAAAACAAAGTAGAAGCCAGACTCTTTCAAAAGTATCTTTAATAGTGAAATTATATGTTTTAGTATATTTTTTTCTATGAATGACCATATAAATGATTTTTTTCCTAGTTAAATAGATATATTTTAGTCTTAATTTATACATGTCTCAGAAGAAAAAAAAAAGAATATTCTTAAAGAAAGTACTGTGATTTTTTTCCTACTTAAATAGATATATTTTAGTATTCATATACACTCATATTCTTAATTTATACATGTCTCAGAAGATAAAAAAAAAAGAATATTCTTAAAGAAAGTACTGGATTTTATTTATTAATATTTTTAATTCTACTGAGTTATCAAACCAATGAAAGTAAGAAATTTTGATGGAATATTTTCCTCTGGACACTGTTGCCAAAATCTAGTACTGGAATAATATCTAGTATGGTTCTCAAAATCTTACATGAAGCAACTATTCGTATCAGAAACTCAGCATTTGTTAACGAGAATGTAAGATGTATTATTTTCCTTATGTTTGTTTTTGAACAGAAACTGCGGCAGGGGCCTTAAATGCATAAAACTAACAGAGTTTCAGCTAGAACTAAGGTAATGTTTAAAGCACAGAACATATGAGAAGGCATTGCATTCTGCATCCAGGGACTACAGAACACAGTTACTTTGAATTAAGTTTAATCAAGTGTTTGATTAGCTACATTGATGCAAGGTCATAAACAGAGCAAACAACAGTAATTTTTGAAGTTACATAGTTCAATTTCTGATCTATTTCAGGTCTTGAATTAAGTCAGCTGGGAACTGTGGAGATAAAGTGAAAACCAGAAGCTGAATAGAAATATAAAAGGACGAAAATCAGTTTATTACCTCCAGTAGTTGCTGGATGTAAAATGATGACACAATAAGAGTAATAATTGCACTTGCAAGATTAGCCTAAGAATACAATAGACAAACCTTCAGGTTGATCAACCTGAACTTGAGTGAGAGACTAGAGAGATATTTTTTAATAATTAATGAAAAGTTAGGTAAATTTTGGTAAATTTTTCCCCAGCCTAATTAATTACTGAGTGTTTACCAAATGTTAGTTAAATTGTATATTTAAAACTACTCAACTAAAACAAACAAACAAACAAACCCCCAGCAAATCAACAAAAAATATATCAAGCAAAAAAAAAATCCCAGAAAGACAAGGGTTTGAAACTCAAAAGTTCAAAATTAAAGCTAAAATGAGATTACCTTCCATTATGAATCACAAAACCTGCTGGGAGCTTCTGCATCCCTCCAAATCTTCTTTACTTATTTTCATTTTATCCTGGGAAGAGTATAAAGACTCTGCCTGGTTGTGTAAAGATGGGGTCAGGAAGGCCAAGGTACAGCTGGAGCTGAACTTGGCAAAGGATACAAATAATAAGAAGGGCTTCGACAGGTATTTTGGTCAGAAAATGAAGGTAAAATAAAGTGTACTCCCCCTCATGAGCAAGACTGGAAAACTAATAACAATGGACAAGGAGAAGGCCAAGGCACTCAATGACTTTTTTTGACTAAGTCTTCCCTAGCAACCTCTTTTCCCACACTTCTCAAGTGGATGGACTGCAGCGCAGGGACTGGGAGAGTGAAATCCCACCCGCTATAGGAGAAAATCAGGTTTGTGACTACCTTAAGAACTTGAATATATATAAGTCTATGGGACTTGATGAAATTAATCGTGAAGTCCCGAGGGAACTGGCTGATGTTGTTGCCAAGCCACTCTCTGTGATATTTGAAAAGTCAGGGCTGTTAGGTGAAGTGGCTGATTACTGGAAAGATTGAAACATTGCACTCATTTTTAAAAAGGGTAGAAAGGAAAACCCTGGGAACTACCAGCCTGTCAGCGTCACCTCCATGCCTGGGAAGATCATGGAAGAGGTCCTCCTAGAAGGTATGCTAAGAAACATGGAGGACAGGGAGGTGTGTTAGGTGAAGTGGCTGATTACTGGAAAGATTGAAACATTGCACTCATTTTTAAAAAGGGTAGAAAGGAAAACCCTGGGAACTACCAGCCTGTCAGCGTCACCTCCATGCCTGGGAAGATCATGGAAGAGGTCCTCCTAGAAGGTATGCTAAGAAACATGGAGGACAGGGAGGTGATTTGAGACAGCCAGCATGGCTTAACCTGCAAGTGAAGGTCCTGCCTGACCAACCTACAGGCCTTCTACAATGGATTGATTACATCAGTGGACAAATGAAGAGTTATGGATATCATCTATCTGGACATCTATAAGGCTTTTGCCATGGTACCCTACAATATCCTTCTTTCTAAATGGGAAAGATATGGATTTGATGGGTGGACTGTTCAGTGGATGAGGAATTGGTTAGATGGTTGCATCCAGAAGGTAGTGGTCAATGGCTCAATGTCCAGACGTAGATCAGAGACAAGTGGTGTCCCTCAGGAGTCCATATAGGGACCAGTACTATTTAATATTTTAATCAATGACCTAGACAGTGGGATCGAGTGCAGCCTCAGCAAGTTTGCAGATGACATCAAGCTGAGTGTGTAATTGATGCACCTGAGGGACAGGATGCCATCTAGAGGGACCTGGACAAGCTTGAACAAGGGGGCCCATGTGAACCTCATAAGGTTCAAAAAGGTCAAGTGCAAGGTCCTGCACCTGGGTCAGGGTAATGCCTGTTATCAATACAGGCTGAAGGATGAAGGCATTGAGAGCAGCCCTGTGGAGAAGGATTTGGGGGTATTGGTGGATGAAAAGCTGGACCTGAGCTGGCAGAGTGCACTTGCAGCCCAGAAGGCCAACCATATCCTGGGCTGCATCAAAAGAAGCATGGCCAGCAGGTCAAGGGAGGTGGTTCTGCCCTTCTACTGTGCTCTGGTGACACCCCACCTGGAGTACTGCATCATACTTTGGAGTTCTCAGAACAAGAAAGACAGGGATCTGTTGGAGTGAGTCCAGAGGAGGGACACAAAAATAAGCAGGCTGGAACACCTCTCTTATAAGGAAAGGTTGAGAGAGTTGGGGTTGTTCAGTGTGGAGAAGGCTCCAGGGAGAACTTATTGTGGCCTTTCAATGCTTGAAGGGGGCCTATAAAATAGATGGGGGCACCTGTAGCGATAGGACAAGGGATAATGATTTTAAACTAAAAGAAGGTAGGTTGAGATTAGATGTAAGGAAGAAATTTTTTAATGATGAGTGTGCTGAAACACTGGAACAGGTTGCCCAGAGAAATGGTAGAAGCCCCACCCCTCAAAACATTCAAGGTCAGGTTGGAATGGGCTCTGAGCAACCTGATCTAGTTGGAGATGTCCCAGCTCACTGCAGGAGGGTTGAACTAGATGACCTTTAAAGGTCCCTTCCAATTCAAACCATTTTATGATGCTATGATTTTCCATAAAATATTTAATTCTTCAAGAATTTCCATATTCTGTCCAGGGTAGTACCAGATTTCTGCAGCTCTGGTTCTAATTGATGTTCTCAGTTATGACATTGCAATAATACTCATACACAGAAAAATATAACAAACAGTGTATAAACATTCCTAAGAAGAAATATGTTTTTACATGCCTTTCCATGTGGAAATTTACTAATAATCTTGAAACCGAAATTCATTTATTCTGTACAAGATAATTCACAAACAAATGACAACAATAAGAAACAAACACACCAAAATAAGCAAAACGCTCTTGTTCTAATATGGAAGAAGAAATCATATGCAGGCATAAGTAGGATAGGGAAGAAGAGAAATTTAGAAGTATTTTTTCCTTACTTTACCATACAAAGCAATGGTCTTTCAGACAATAAATGCCAGTTTAAGGGACAGTCAGTGTGGGTGAGTGAGGACATATATTTGCCATGATTTGAAATTATTTTCATGATATTATTATTATTATTTTCATGATAGAACCCAAAATAGTCAAAACCTGTTCAGATCTGACATTTATCACAGCATCAAGTGCAATGTCGAGTCTGAAAGAAAACTTGGCATATATTTGCTAGATCATAAGGGACACATCAGCCCCAAAGATTCAACTTGGTAAGTTAGAAAAGGGCCAACCTGACACTGGAAAAATATCAAGATGAATTAGGAAAATGGAGGGGAACACTCAACTTCGAAAGCACATGAGGAAATAACTTGGATTTAGTGGATTAGACCTGCTTGGGGAACCCCAAATTGTAGGATCACTCATAAACCTTTGCAATATAAATTGAACAAGTCTGCCTCTGCAGACATGCAGACTTACTAGTCAAGGTGTAGGAAAGCTAAATTGATATAATTTAGATTAAACACCTAGTAGAGGCTCAAGTAAATCTAGAAGGTAAGGAAACTTTTAGATCTGCCTTAAAACAGAATATTAAACATTTTTCTTCATTAGTGCTGCCTCTAGTTTTAGAAAATATTATGAGTGAGTGTGGTTTTAACTGAATTTGGTAAATAAGCCTTTTTAATTTTTTTTTAACTGACCAGAACTAAATTGAGTGTGCTGCAAGGCAACCAGCCATTATACAAGACAACTGATATTAAACACTCTTCAGCTTCTCAAAACCTTCTCAAGCATGATTCAATTGTAACAAAGTTTGGGTTTTTTTAGTTTGTTTGTTGTTTTTTTTTTTTTTTTCTTAAGTATTACGACTGAGCACTTTTGTTAATGCAAAAATTTCTGTGTCAGAAGTGTTCACCAAGCCACTTTCTGTCATTTATCAGCAGTCCTGGTTAACCAGGGAGGTCCCAGTGAACTGGAGGTTAGCAAATGTGACACCAATCTACAAGAAGAGTTGGAAGGAGGATACAGGGAACTACAGGCATGTCAGTTTGAACTCAGTGCCAGGGAAGGTGATGGAGCAGATCATCTTGAGTGCCATCACACTGCACATATAGGACAACCAGGTGACCAGTCCAAGTCAGCATGGGTTTATGAAAGAAAGACAAGTCCTGCTTGACTAACATGATCTCCTTCTATAACAAGGTGACTCGCTTAGTGGATAAGGGAAAAGCTGTGGATGTTTTCTACCCAGGCTTTAGTAAAGACTTTGACACCATTTCCCTCAACATTCTCCCAGAGAAACTGGCTGCTCTTGGCTTGGAGGGACATACACTTCACTGGATGGAAAACTGGATGAATGGCTGAGCTTAAAGAGTTGTGATGAATGGACTTAAATCCAGTTGGTGGCCAGTCATAAGTGATGTTCCCCAAGGTTCAGTACTGGGACCAATTCTGTTTAATATTTTTATCAATGATCTGGGTGAGGGGATCGAGCGCACCCTCAGTAAATTTGTAGACAACACCAAGTTGTGTGAGAGTGTTAAGCTACTTGAGGGTAGGAAGGTTCTACAGAGGGATCTGGGCAGGCTGGATCGATGGGTCAAGGCCCACTGTATGAGGTTCAACAAGACCAAGTGCCATGTCCCGGATGTCCTAGGCATATGGTTTAGTGGTGGATTGGAAGTGTTAGGTTTACAGTTGGACTTGATGATCTTAAAGGTCTTTTCCAACCTAAATGATTCTATGATTTGCATCTGACAAACCCTAGGGTGTAAAGTAGCTGTTAATAGTCTGGACAGGTGTGGGAGGCATCTGGAGTCTTACAAGGGTTGCTTTGCTGAACTGCTACACACCTCTACTAAGATAAGCAGAACAGAGAGTACCTGTTGCAGCCAGAAGCATGCTTTGGCTTGTATTGGGCAGTTTAGAGCACAAATAAGAAGACTTTAATACAATTTATTTTTTTTAGCAATAAGAAAAAATAAGTCGTAATATCATCTTCAGATGCTCTCCAGAATAAGGCTCCTACAAAAAAAAAAAAAAAAAAAAAAAAGGCATAGTTGGTCTGCAGTGCATCATCCAAATTTCAATTCAAGCAATTACATTCAGCCTACCTTGAATTCTAGTTGACAGTAACTGTGCTGCTGTGCATTATTGAACAGTATCCCCCTTCCATCTAAGGTTGGCTGCATATCAGTAATGAATGAAGAGATCCTATTATGAAGATTTATTTATATAGGACATACTATTTATGAGGATTGTGTAACTTTAAGGAGGAACTATGCAATTGGCACTGAAATTGGGAATGAGCTTCTTAACATCAACATAGTCTCAAGAAGCAGGCATTATTTATTGTGTTGCTGGCTTGTTGCACCTATCATGCATGCCCTATAGCACATGAAGTAAAGTTTATATTACATAAAAACATATATATTCATTACATTTCCCAGAATAATCATGCGTATTCAAAGCAATTCTAAGAAATCATTATAATAAAACTCCACCTCACCACGCATGCTCATTAAGCCTGGAAATGAGTCGAAGGGTTGCTTTTGTGACCATCACGGACAACTGATCCAAAAGAAAGATCCTCCCATTACCTTGTCCCAAGGACTTGGCTCAACAGATTCCCTGTCACATTCAAGTGATCAGAAAAACAAAAAGTCTTAAAGCTTCTATAAACATGAAGGTAATAAATTTCAATCTCTAAAACACTGTAAACAAAGATACATTGTTCCTAACTCTAATACTAAGTTAATGATTAGAAGAGGCCTGGGACTTTACAACAACTTCAACAACTTTCTTTTGATTATCAGGTTTGCATATGAGTTTATTCTCTTTTAAGTCTAAAATTTAAACTTCTACCATAACACAAGCATATGCTTACTATAGAGCTTGAAGTGTGTGTTTTTTTAATGCATGCAACACTCTGATGACAGCTCAGGCCCAAATGTAGATTTCTGGGTGAAACAAAACAAAGAACAGTAACTTTCTGACCACAAAACATTGTATAATCCACTGGGAAATTTTCCTTAGAAAACAAAAAATCAGTAACCATAAAACATCAAAAACCTGCAGAGAAATATTAGAAAAATGTGGAAATAAACTTTTGAACACCATCTGCGATACTTTGTGTCTTTTGCAGCTTCTCAGAAGTAGGTCTTTTCCATATACCAGATTTAGCTTTTATTTTTCCTTTTTTTTTCTTTTTTTTTCTTTTTTTTTCTTTTTTTTTCTTTTTTTCTTGTAAAGGCACTATAGAACACAAGTGATTTGGACAAGCAGGAAAACTATGGGTAGATGTACACAACTCTTAAGCAGAGAAACTGTAAGAAAGAGTATCTCCCAATGTTTTTAAATATTCTTGCTTCCCTTTCCCCCTCAAAATGCCATGGTTTTGTGTTAATAATTACAGCTACATCTTCTAAAACTAAAAATGGGTTTAAGATTTTTTAATAGAGAAGTAAACCCTGTTCAAAATAAAATCCTACAGTATATAGCTGTCTAGTACAATTTCAGCATGTTCTCTAGTCAATCCTTGCTGTCTCCCATCTAGCACCCTCTTTTCTTAAAAATGCAGCTAGACACCCCCATTGTCCTTTTCAGAGACCTCTTTAATTGGCTCATTAAGGTTACAGAACACATCTGCCCACACTAACTGAATCACAAAGTACTTCAGTTGCCTTTTCTTACACCTAAATCCACCAGACAGAAAGGATCTTGCAATTACTCACTCCTTAGGAATTCATCTCTGTGGGATACCCAGACCCCAGAGGGAACCCTTGTTGATTACCTCATTTATGCTATAACACATAAAACCTGTCTAAAGTGTCTAGTTTGGTTGTAACTGATAAACTAAAGAAGATTTGACTGAGTGGCAGTATAAACTACTGGAGAATTTAGTGTAGGGTTGAGGGCTGTGAAAACTGAAAGCTTTATTTTTTTTATTTTTTTTTTTTTTTACTGTGACATACAAATAATGTTATTAAAGTCAGTGGAAGTTCTTTCATCCCAGAAAAAAAGGACTCTGTGTTATAATCTCTTTGCATTGTGTAGCTTTTGATTGCAATGTCTCAGACTGCCATCTGTATAACAGGGATAATAAAGCCTAATTACATTCCACCTACAGCTGTTGAGGTTGTCACCTTTCATAGTATATGTCAGAGAAGCGCTGAATATAAAATTTTCTCAAGAGTTTTCCCAGCTTCCAAATAAAAATGTATTTTTTGTTATCAGTTTTATTTTTACATAAAATTTAAGAAGGAACCCCCTTTTCAGATGCAGACTCAATTATCTTTAATTCTAATTCAGCAACTGATTTTATTCAGGTTATTGATATCCCGTCAGATTGAAGTGTGAGAAGACTTGTACATTCACTGAATGTGATGGCTAACATTACAGGTGAACACAGGATTCCAAGCACGCATTTAATAATGGTTTGTTTGGGTTTTTTTTTTTTTTGTTGATGTTTCCTTTTTTTTTTTTTTTTCTTTTTTTTTTTTTTTTTTTTTCCTGAGGTGGTGGACTACAAAATCTCTTTGGAAGTTCTTTTAAACAAGGGATTTTGCCATACTCTATGCTACTGTAATGACACCTCTGTTCTGTTAGTCACTGCTACCCACAAATCATAGAATCATAGAATCACAGAATCATAGAACGGTTTGGGTTGGAAGGGACCTTAAAGATCATCTAGTTCCAACCCCCCTGCCATCAGCAGGG
>NW_010312738.1:16222-25140 GCF_000700745.2 Antrostomus carolinensis
GGGCATCCACAACTTCTCTGGGCAACCTGTTCCACTGTCTGACCAACCCCACAGTAAAGAATTTCTTCCTAATATCTAATCTAAACCTACCCTCTTTCAGTTTATTTTCATTACTTCTTGTTCTATCACTACCTGTCCTTGTCAAAAGTCCTTCCTCAGCCTTCCTGTAGGCCTCTTCAGTTACTGGAAGGTCTCCCTGGAGCCTTCTCTTCTCCAGGCTGAACAGCCTCAACTCTCTCAGCCTGTCCTCATAGGAGAGGTGCTCTATCTGATTCACTAATAATCACAATGAACTTGCTTGGATTGTATTTACTTTTTATTACCAAGTTTTTAATTAGAATGATAAAATACTTCCTCATTACAAATGACTTGTTATTAATTAGTTTTAAACTAAGCTGGATTAATACAATCAGTAGAACAGAATGAAAATATGGAATTTTAAATTGAATTTTAAAGTCTGGTTTCTTCATGTTAAAAATGTCCAGAATGTCTGTGAGCAAGCTCAGTAGGATGAAATTTCAAGAACAAAAGGCACAAAATCTAAAAACCATTTAATTTTCTATCTGAAGTTATGTTTATTGTCCAAGTTGTAGACCCTGGTAAAAATAGGAGTGTAGGTATAAATATATACATATTTATAAAATGGAAACACTGACAGAGCTTAACTATAGTCATGCTAGTGAAACTAGAATTATAATTGTAGTAGATTGGTTAAGCTTACTGGAGCTAGTCCATACAAACCCGTGTTTAATTTTTTTACCCATAGAAGATATTACAAGAGTTATAGGAGGTAAAAAACAAACCCACTTTCATTTAATCTACCCTTCTACAGATTTTAAAAAATAAAATTTAATTGTGATGAACAATTTGTAGTAATTTTATATTGTTCTGTAAGTACTTTTGAAGCCAAATTTCATGAAGATGCACATCATCTTCGTATATGCCTGGGGTTTTCATGAGTACAACTGAGGGCTATATATGGATATGACAAAGCACAAAACACCAACCTTTATGAGTGCTGTACCCCTGCTGCCTCACATGAGGTCTGGACAGCCCCTGGAATGCCCATTCCTGGACTTTTCATTTAACAATTTATGTCTCACTAAGTAATAGCATTATTTATTTTTTTTTTTTACCACACTGTAACTTTATCCTTATAAAGACTATCTCTTTGGAAAGGCTTTCCATAGCCAGGAAACCTATGTTTCTTATTCATTGAGCTACCAAAGGACCTTATGTGATGGTGTGCTAGCCAGGAGGATTTTTCTAGTTGGAACTTTTCTACGGAAGGCACTCTGCATACAGCTATGGTCAGAGGAATATCCTATCTCAACCCAAAGTGGTGATGAGAAACACCTTCAGGGTCCTCATTCCCTTCTGCCTCTTGTATTCAAAGATAAAATCTACCTTTTCCCTCCATTTCTCTCACTAATCCTCCTCTCCCTCCTTCCTATGACAATACATCTGATTTAGTAACTACCAGGTAAATACAAAGTGTGCCTAATGCTCATATCACAAGTCAGTGCAGCATCAGCCATAGCACATGTGTAAAAAAATTGAGACATTTGCTGTTCAGTAAATGTGAGATACAATAATTATTATATCACATTCAATGACTCTTTAGCCCTAGTTCCAGCCATGTCTCCAACCATGCTCTCAATTACCTGACCTATTAATTCCTATTAATTGCAAGGAAAATGTTCTACCAGTTCTGAATACAGAAATATACAATAGCTACCTTTTATAGATGTCTTTGTTGTGTATGCCTGGGACAGAGTTTCAGAAAGAAATTTGGTAGCTCTGCTCCTCACATCCAGAAACAGTAGAGTTCAGAAATTATGTGGATCATCCAGAAATACAATTTTAAGAAAATCTTCTTGCTTTAGGCAATCTTCAAAGCAAGCTTCATCTGGTCAGATTTGAGAAAAACCAGAATGCATGATTTTCAATAGATTGTCACAAAGGAATAAAGAAATTAAGTAAATAGAGACTTACAGGGCTCAATAAATGTTTTAAACCATTGGTAATTTTGAAACTCACTTTGAAAGAAGATTTGATGTGTCTTTCTATCTAGAATATTTAACTGAGATGACTTGATGCTTTGAATTTCTTTGCTGAAGTTCTTGTTTTGTAAAGTCAAAAGCTCATCACAAATGACACAGCTGTTTTGAGTGACCACTCCTGAGTGTCATGAACTCTCCTTATCTTTCTTAGTTTGTCATAGTATCTGCCATAGAGTCATGATGCTAAGGGTTGTCAGGGAATAATAAGGCTAATGTTCTCCCTAATGAATGGAGAGCCAGAAGGTGAGGAAGACACCAGCCTCGATGGTGTCTTCTACAGAGAGGAGCAGTCCCACTAGATCTGAATGCAATGGACTGAGCTGGTAATGGACACACACAGAGCAAACAATGAACCAGGTATAGAGTCCTTCCAGGACAGGTCAATCAGGAGCAAATGGTGACAGGCTCATAGAAACATAACCTTGTAACAAGCCTACAACATGGATCCAGAGTCCACTAAGGATCTGGGACCCAATAAAGGACTGGAAACAAAGCTACATTGTATATACAAGGGGTCCAACCAGTAAACAAGCTACCTCCAGCATCTGTCTGAGATACATCCAACAGATAAGGCCAGAGACGGGAATACTGGGCCATTATGGTCTACCAGTGCCTTCAGAAACCTGGAAAAGATCACCCAGCAGAAGAGCTTGCTCCATTTATGATCCTGTAGACCAGGATCTTTCTGCTATCTATGAATGGTCTGTGTTCATCACGGGTCTTAGTAAGCTCTGGTGATTTTGAAACAGGCTACAGGCTACAGACAAGGAGTGGGGGTGGTGAAGAAAGTGTGTCCACATGCCAGTGTGACTCAGCTTTGGAGTTTGAGAAGAAGTGATGACTCTCTTTTTCATAATGTACCAAATATATAGGTTAAAACAAACTCTGAAACTGCTCTGGGAGTGGCTGATACAGCTACATTTAGAGGTTCAGTTCCATTTCCTGGTCCGTGATTTCACTCTTCTTCTCAGCCTCTGGGCCAACGACAATAAGATAAGAACTCTTACCTTCATCGTGGTTAAGTGTGTGTAGGTCACGGCATATTACAGAGCAGTTACTGGATAGACAGATGTGTCTTTCCAAAGGTGCTGCAATGGCTATAAGATAGCTATCTCATTTTAAAGAAGCCTAGTGTTGGGATCTGTAATCAAGGTACATAATCCATGGTGTAAAGGCAATAGGTGTATCTAAATCATAGAACCATAGATGCGTAGAATTGTTAGGGTTGGAAGGGACTTCAAAGATCATCTAGTTCCAACCCCCCTGCCATCAGCAGGGACACCTTCCACTAGACCAGGTTGCTCAAAGCCTAATCCAGCCTGGCCTTGAACACTTCCAGGAAGAGGGCATCCACAACTTCTCTGGGCAACCTGTTCCACTGTCTGACCACCCCCACAGTAAAGAATTTCTTCCTAATATCTAATCTAAACCTCCCCTCTTTCAGTTTATTTTCATTACACCTTGTTCTATCACTACCTTCCCTCATAAAAAAGTCTTTCCCCAGTAAAAAGTCCCTCCCCAATAAAAGTCCCTCCCCAAACACTATGTCACTGTAGAATAGAACAAAAGGACACTGTCATTTCCAGGAAGCCTGACATTATTTTAATATTGGTCAGGTACAGGATTCAGACTTAGGTAATTATTCACCTGTATGATCACTAAGATATGTAAAGGCAAAAGAATTAATTTCTTCACAGAGAAATATGCTCTTCTGATTCTTCTTTTTCACAGCACATAGAAGTAAATTCATTTCTGAAGTGTCTGAAGATAACATACATTCTGTCTAAAAGCTGAAGATATGTAAGTTCAAAATCTTGGAAAACTGCAATGGAGATAAAACCTGTACGTTACTCTGAAGTTGTTCCAACTATCAAATCTGTGGCTTGATTTTCAGTGGTGTGAGGATAGATTTGGCACACATCATGTCACAGAGTTGTGCCACATCTCTCTGTGCTTCTCCTGCACAGAGTCGGCTGCATCTCTGTACATCTAAGAAGAGTCTTACACACTTTCCAATATTTGCAGAGCACATGGCAGGACTTTATAGTGAACAGCAGGGCTCAAACCAGAAATTCTCCAGTGTTACCCATCTCCACTTTTATAGCTAGGCTGGTGCTCATAAGCAATGTGGGTTTACAAGGTATCTATAATTTTGAACATTCTTTTTCTAAACCAATTCTTTTGATCCAGATACCATATTCTTGGAGAAAATAGGGTTATTCACTGCTGTGATACAATTTTAAATGTATTTCAGTAAAATCAGTCTATTTTCTTTATTTCATATGTAGTTAAATTCATGTTTATCTCTCTGGATTTCTTTTCTATTATTTGCATTCAATAGAATATGTTGCACAGAATGGTTTTGGAGTGGAAAAGTGGAGATAGTAGAACATAAAATAATTACATGTTCATCAATGTGAACATTCTTAATTAAGAACTCGAAATAAACACAGTTGTGGTGGTTTGGGTGGAATCACTCTATCCTAGCAAAACCAGGACAACAATGCGTGGGAATATAAACAAAAACTTTTCAACGGAATTTTAAGTTCAATTAAACATTTTATTTTTAAACAAAAAATTCAAGATGAAAAATGAAATTATTACAAGCTGTGTTTTGGTATAGAACTATTCTAAAATCCTTGGTGAAATCTTAAATTTAATAAAAATAATCAAGAAATGGATGTAATCTGTCATCATTTCAAAGAAATAAGCCTACTAAATTAAAAATATAATTGCCTACACAACCCAATTTTTGAAAGCTGTAGCCTCTTCTTCAGACAGAGACATAATCTGTGTTTCTTTTTAGCTTTAAAGCTTCTTCTGAACACACAAAAAATGAAAGCTTTCTTTCTTTTTGTGAACCATTAATAAAAAGTAGGTTAGAAATGCTGAGACCTGAGATTTGTAGAATTATGTGATGATAAAACTAAAAATAACCCAACTCCCTTAACAGAATTCATTAATATTTTCTTTTAAGTATTCCAGGGGTTTTTTAAAGTAAAATATATTTTGCATTTTTTTTGTGTCCAGCATGTTTAAATTTTATTGAAAAAACAACAATCAAACTTTAGATTATTTTTTCTGTACTTTTAATTAAAATACAGTTTCCTTTCAGAAACAATTTGATAAAAATCACTAAAAAAATAAATCTTTAAAATAATATTTTTAATTAATCTTCCCTCAACATTAAAAATACATAAATTGAAGCAGCCAAATATAAGTTTAAGCTATGTAATTGTTTAAATACTTAACAATTAGTTTTCTTTTTAGCAAACTGATTATTAATTTTTAAGTAATGAGAATAAAAAGAAAGAAAGTAAGACTCAAATCACTTATTAAAATCTAGAGAGTGGGAACTGATACATTCTACTTTTGCCTAAAAGGTGAACTACATTCATAAAACCCATTCAGCCATGAGAAATATTTCTCCACACTTTCCAGAATCACCTAATTCTAGTTATATATTTAAATTCCAATCCAGGATAAGGGATTTTTTTTCTTTAAGAAAAAAGACATAAATAAAATACATGTAACTGTCTAGCTGTTGGCACAGATGCAGAACTCAGTGTAGGTAATTGTGCTAAGAGCTGGGATAGAGTCAGACTTTCATATTTGTTCTGTTTAAAATTTATTTTTGCATATCTGTTCAGTTTCATTAGGAGAGAACAAGTATTACCTGAGAAGAAAGGCATAGTGGTTTGATCAGTTTTCAGGGATGAGGAAATGTCCTGGTTTCACTAGGATAAGGTTAATTTTCTTCTTAGTATATAGAATAGTTCTGTGTTTGGTTTTTGGTATGGGATTTGTTATGAGAAGAACGTTGATAACATACTAATGTTTTCAGTTGTTGCTGGAAGTCAAAGGACTAGTTAGCTTGCAAGTGGAAAGGACTGGGGTGGGGGGAAGCATAGTAAATATCAAAATTCAAAACTTACATTTGTATATGCCAATGAGATATTCCATATCATATAATGTCATGTTCAGTATATTAATGAGGGTTGACCAGAAAGCTGGAAATTATCTCGGGGATTGCTCAGGCTCGCTTTTCTGGGACTGTGGTTTTGGGTTTTGTTTTCAGTCCTCTGGGATTGCTGTCGGTAGATGGTGAACAATTGTACTGTGCATCACTTATATATATATAAAAATATATAATATTTGTTATTATTATTACTATTTAAATATTATTTTATTTCAATTAATAAATTGTTCTTATCTCAGCCTATGAGTTTCCTTACCTTTACCCCTCCAATTCACTCCCCTGTTCCTTGGGTGGGAGGGAGAGGAGGGGTGCAAGCAGCTATGTGGTGTTTGGCTGACAACCAAGTTAAACTACTAGAGGAAGATAGAAACTAATTTCTCCAAGATTAATTAAATTAAAACTTAGTCTAAAGTCTAAAATAATTGAATTGTTTTGTCAAATACAGGCACCAAAATTACTGCTGTTAGGTAGATTATCTCAAATGATAACTGAAATGAATAGTCTTTTTATACCTAGTATTTTTAAATGTATATATTCTGAGTGAAAATTAATCAATTTTATTTCAGATTGACTAGGGGACCCATTGCAGCCTTCAAGCAGTAAGTTACCTGCATTTGTAGGGGACACTATGAAATTCCTAGTTCTGCAAAACTGGAGAAATGTATCTCTGACAAGATTTGTCACTTCAGAGAGGCAGTTACAAAGTTTTAATATCAGAGTTAAATGGAATTAACATTAGAGAGTGGTGATTTTTATCAGTTGTTCAGAAGGGATAAGTTTAGAATTTTTGCGTGGAGAAAGCAATAAGGAAAAACAGGCACAAATTCTCACCATCACTGTCACCATCACTGCTGCATTCTTTGGTAACAAGTAGTGTCCTAGAGAACATCTTTTCTCAAGTTATTTTTTTCCCCTATGGATTTTCGTTCTCTGTCCCAGCTGCTAACACTCATTATTACCAGAAACTTCTAAATATCACTAAAGAAGCAAAGTTGCAGTTTCTATTTTTAGATTACATGAGTAGGTTTTCAAGCACATGTGTTGACTTCTGGTACTAATTGCTAGCTCAGTGTAGGGTATAACAGGCCAAGAAGCACAAATAAAACCTAGATATAAAGCACAATATAAATGCACTCCACCTTCTTTATATTTCTAATAATTAACAAACATTCTTTGATTTTGCACTAATGTGGGATGTTCCCTTGAACACTCTTTTATGTTTAATTGTATAGGTTGAATTTTATTTCTGTATTTAGATTCTTTTCCTTAATTGCCACTGTCTTGTATTACAAAAATAGCACTCTAATGATTTCCACATGAATGTACAAAAAAATTTAAACAGTTCATTGATTTTAAATGTCCTGTAGTTTCTTAAGTCCCAGCTGTAAATGCTGCCAAGTTTTTCAGAATTCTGAACAGTTCTTAAATTTTGAAAGTAACTGAATAATCTTAATTTGTTCTGAATTTTTATAATCTATTGCTTCATTAAATGCTAATGCAAAATTACATCAAGCCTTTTTACTTTAATTTCTTCATATAAAATTCTAATATTGCTTTACAGATGTTTAATACTTCCTCTTTACCAAGAAAGGGAGTCATTAAAATTAAAACTACAAGTTTGGCACCGTTCTGTTACATCATAATAGCATCTGCAGGTTGTACCAAAATAAGGCTTTACTGTACATGTTGTAATAGCAAATGACCCTACCCACAGTTCATTGAAAGAGGTAGTATTTCCCCCCCTCCCTACCCTTTTAGTACTGTAGAGCTGCAATAATAAGTAATTTCAGAAGAAATTCAGAAGATAAGTACTGAGGTTACTAAATTATGAATATACTTTACTGTACATATAATTTGGAAATTATGGTCTTTTTAGTCATGATGCTATTATGAGGTTACTTCTTTCCAAGGTAAAGTCATCAGACACTTTCAAGTAATATTTTGAAAGAAGTAAAAAACCTCAAAAAGCTCTAAAGGTTAAGTTAACATCTTTAAATTCTTTTCTCCACTACAGTATTCTACATTATTATAACTATTATTCTACATTGTATACATCATGTCAATGGCCTAATATGGTCTTATACAAGGAGCTGAAAGATAACAGGAATCTGTATATTAGGTATAGGATGAGATGCAAGTGAAAACTTGAATTTGACGTTAAATTTACCAATCTGATACTTGAATGCTGGCTAGTCTAATGGACCCTCACCTTCTGAAGTGATTAAATCAGAGATTAAATGCATTTCTAGAAAATAATTTTATTTCCTGTACCAGGTATGAAGGAAGAAGAGAATTCCTGATCCTGTCTTATGTAGGGAATTGAACGTGGCTCCAGCATTAGACTTTCGTGCCATGAACTGTTCTGAAAGTATGAAATACTATTTCCTAATATTTCTGATTTAGATATATAGAAAGAAGCATTCTGAAAGAAGCCTGGGCATAAATAGCAGTTCATGCTATAAATAGCTAGTTGAAGCTGTATAAGGGAGGCTATATGATGAGGGAGAGGCGTGATACTGAGTAGGAGGAAAAGGGAACTTAGACTGGAGGTAGCACACTTAGATATTGACTCAGTGGAAAAAGGGGTTTTACAGGGGTTGGGGTTTTTTTGTTGTGCTTTGGTTTTATTGTTTGTTTGTGTGTGTGTCTGTGGGGGTTATGTTTGTTGGGGGTTTTTATTATTTTTTCAAGAGAGCATTATCCCTTATTTCTTTCTCATTAATCTCATCAGGTATAGTGGAAAAGAATTTAAAATAACAGAAGAGAATATAAGTAACATTTAAAATCCTGTCTCTGACAGTTGATCTAATTCAATTTGGAGCAAACCTTGTTGATGGATGAAAAAAAAAAAAAAGCAACTCATATGTAAATACAGT
>NW_010312738.1:25170-31438 GCF_000700745.2 Antrostomus carolinensis
CCCCTTCCTTTGTTTCAATTAATTTTGTTTCGATCTAAACACACTTAATTCTAGACTTATTTAAAATACATTTGTATTATGGAGAATGCCACAATTTGCAAATTTTGCTGCTTGCATTCCTTTATCTGATTTGTATTTTATATATGAGGACAAAGAGGTCTGCTTCTAGGGGAAGACAACATGGGCAACAGAAGGCTTATTTCTGTGCTTCATTTGTGCAACTACATACTTTTATTACCTTATTTAAGTGGCCAAAAAATGTAATCTCTTCCAAGAAGTATTAAATTTTTTTAAAGTGTTTCTCATTCCAGATTGATAACTATTTTCCAGAAAGCAAACTTCTTTCTTGAAATATTTCAGTTTTGCAAGCAGGACATTTTCCACCAGAGAATCTTCATATCCACATTTTCTATCCTTTTCTACTGCTTATGCTTATAAAAGCCATTCACACTCATTAGCATAAAGAACTGATTTTGAAGCTAAAAAGGAAGAATTTTAAAAGTTCTGTTCCCATTAATATATACCATACGTAGACATTAAAGTAATTCATAAATAATAAAAATTATTTTACATTATATGTGGATGCCCTTTTACTAACCTGCATACACTCTGAAAATATGTGCAAGATATTAATTGTCATAGCTTTCTTTTGATTCTTAATATACAATATGGAACATTAAAACAAGAGACCAGATACTGAATACTGAACATACACTATAAATTCTAAATGCTATGTTTTATTTACTTTTCCTTATTCATCAACAAATAGATTATTTAGGTGTTGCTTTCCTATCCTGTCCTTAATGAAAATAACCTTATTTTTTTTTTTTTTTTTTTTTTTCCCCACAGAGGAAGTGCTTCTGTCAATAGAAAATCTATGAGACATTAATTTTCTGAAAGTGCATTTCTATGTAGCATATTTGATGTAAAAATCACTCCAGGAGAGCTTTTCTTTTTTTAAGCCAACATTACAAAGACATCAGCAGATGCTGGTAGGGCAATTTTTCAAACTAGTAATTGTTATTTATTTCTTGAAATTAAAATCAAATAAGTAAAATTATGCTTCAAAGAGTGAGATTTTTTAAAACATATTTTCTTTGCTAAAGACTGCATGTGGTTCACTGGACAGTATATCAAAACCAGCTATCTCTGCTGGTGCTAAGCTGGGAGATAATTTGTTTTTATTTCTCTCAAAAGATAGCTTGTGCATTCCTGAACCTTTCACTTTGATCCACTAATTCTCACCTGTTATACTGTGATTACATGGATGAATTGCAAAGAGGCTGTATCAGTTAGAGTGCCAAGTTAGAAGCACAGTGAACACACAGAACAAATACTTCCATCTAAAATTGAAGCTGACTGTGTGCACAAATATTTCTCACAGTTTCAAAAGGCTACAGATGGGCTGTTTGAAAGACATTTAATTATGCAAAGTGCTGGTCACCCCCTTCCTTTCCTCCAAACTGTAGGAATTAATGACAGGTGTCTGTTTTAAGTGGTAGCCCAGCCCTTTCTCCTGGAGCATTACCAAATTTCTTTGTGGTATATAGCATTCCACCTCCCTGTAAGGTTTCCTGAGTCTAAGCTTGTCTCCTTCTTTTGCAGTTTTACTGGCACAGTTGCTTGGCATTGATTTGTCTCTTAATTCTCCTTAATGGCAAAGGGATCCTGTGAGCCAACTGCAGTAGACCTGCACAGATCACCACTGATATCTCTGAAGCAACTTCAGCCAAATCCTGGAGTTTCAAACATGACTTGTAGCTGATTTCTGCAGACCCAGACCCAGAAGAGAGGAGATGGATTTTTAGAGGACGTTGTAAAGCAACAACAACAAAAATCACTCTGCATTTTGGGTAATAAATACAATATCCTGCCTTTGGCAAAGAAGCTATAGTAGACAAAATCCTGCCTCAGCTTTCTTTTGCCTTAAGAGCAATTTTGCCATCTTGAAGCACCAAAACCTTTCTCTGAGACTCATTTCCCCAAGTCAGGATTTCCTTGAGCTTTGTGGAGTGTCTCTCTCTGTTAACCATCAGTCTGAAATGTCCCTTTTCCCCATCACTGTAGGAGAAGATGCCTGTGGTCCTGAGAAGAAAAAAAATTACATGGTTTTAATCGTACACTGATATTTTCTTTCTGCTCTTGTTCCCTTTGTGGTTAAATTCTATTTGTCCAATTTCCCCACACATGCAAACTTTGCTGAAAACTGATTTCCCTATCTCTTAATCTTCTATTGCAATAAAGTGTTCCTGTTTGATGGAAAACTGTGAATGATTTAATTCTTGATCATACAGTCACAATTCCATGGTTCATAGCAAAATATTTATTCTATATACATCATATCTAACTTCTAAAAAGTCTACAATGTTTTCTGCCCTCCTGAGTGAGTGGTGAGTCAAAACCTACGAAGGTATCGTACTAATTTATGCTTTTCTATTCAATTAACTCATGCTCCACTCTGTACCAAATTGCTATATATTATACTGTACTCTTTGTTCTTGGAAAGTCTTAAAACTCCAGCACACATACCATATTAAAGTTCTGTCAAATTTACGTTATGAGAGAAGAAAATGATTTGAGAAAAAAGAGGAAGACCAAATGGATTTTGCAAGTGGTGAAAACTACAGGTTAATGAAAGTGGATGGTATAAGAGAGAAGAGAGGATCTTTTGAATACTTGCACTTGAGAGTAAAAATTGTTTCACTATGATTTGTAAGTAAAAGAAGAAGAAAAAAAAGATAATTATACAGCAGGACAAAGGGATTGAATAAATGCTCTAATTATGAAGTAGGGTGACACATACAAAGCAAAGAAATACATATTTCCCTACTGTCTTTGCTTTGTTTAATTATTCTGGGCATGATATAACCTTATATCCCACTTTTTTCCCCCTCTCACGTTATCATTTTCATGCTATTTCACATTCCTTTGTTCTACAGTTTTATTTAAAATTTTACTTTTTGGTTTCTGAAGATGGGATGACACAATTCTGGCTTCAACTGATAATAAATGAACTTTGAAAGTCCTTATTCTGAAGCTGTGGTGTCTGAAGATATGAATAGGAAGCTTGTAACTTTAAACTTTCTCCTTTTTGGTAGCAGTAAATCCAACTTTGTTAAATTTTTAATAAATCCAGATTTTTCTGTGTGTGCATATGTGTATATGTTTCAGATATACACTGTTTATTCTGAACAAAAATGTTCAGATTTTTAATATAAAGCAAGATCTATCTAAATCTTAAACAGAACACAAAAATATATATTTGTTGTTCTATGCATTCTCTGTTATTATAGGTTAGCTATATATAAGTAAGCTTGCCCTGATATATCCATAAAAAATAAGGTTTTTGTCATTGATGCCTGAGGCAGTGTTGGTAATATAAACACATGCAGTACAGAACAGTGACAGAAAGAAGCACAGATGATGCTGAATTTAGGGAGCAGAAAAGGATATGCATATCTATCTCATAACTTGCTGTTGCAGTTAGAATATTATTCTTTGTCTTTAGTGCAACTGTTAGGTTTCTGCCTCTGGCCCTCCAGCTGCTGCCAAAATAGAGATATTCTCTTGCTTGTCTTGTTTCTGTAAGGATTTCAGCCTGTACCCCAAAATGATGATTCCCCAATTTCAACAGGCACTTTTGCCTTATCACTATAATTTCCTTCTGTTTATTTACAGAACCCTCCAACAGATTTGCAGGCTCTTTTAACCTAGAGCTAAATTTATGTGCCTAAAAAAAAATAAAAAAGGAAAAGGAGATAGGAAAAAAGGAAAATATCAAGAATTGCATTAAGAGAGAAACATGAAATGCTTTCCTGTTTCTTCTTGTGTCTGTCATATATACACCCATCCATGTGCCTGTAATGTCAGTAGGGATCACATTCTTCTCCTACTATTTCAATAGGGCATCCCACTGCATAATAGGGCATCTCTTCCTACTGTCCAAGAAGTAACAGAGACTGCTCAGAGACTGGTTCTGCACATATGTACTCAGCTTGCTTCCATTTGACTACTGTTTTAATAACTTATGTTAAAATAAAAATTGTTATGTTTGCCTCCTTGCATAAGCATAACATTAGTCATTGCTATCACTCATGTGTGGTCCTTCACATTGGCATGTGTGCTTCAAATACAACTCTGCTCCTATCTCCTCCCATGTTTTTCTATCAGAAAAACAATGATTGCTAACACAGATGGCATAATTTTTTTATTTATTTTAAGTCTTTGAATCTACTTCTCTTTTGCAAAAACTCTGTAGATTCCCATCTTGCTGTCGACTAAAACCCAATAATCTTGTTCTTACTAGGTATTTTGACACACTTTACTTCCTCTCGTTCAGCTTCTTCTCTTTACCTGCATGTACACATCTATTTATTTTAATTGTTCAAATGTTGCCCATTCTTTTCATTATAAATTCTTCCATTTGCTAGGATGACTGCTGCCAATCCTCACCAGAACTAAAATATATCCACAGTTCCAAAACAAAATTCAGGACAAAAAAATATTTTTAAAAAGTGGTTTTTTTCAACTTCCCTTTGATGTCTCAGAGCATTTATATACATTAATAAGTGAAAACAGTTTAGATTTATAAAAGCAGTTTCACTGTGTCAAAATTAATGTAGCTGAGGAGGAGTTTGAATTTTTTCAAGCGAAATAAAAACTTGGTGTTTTCCTTTTAGCTGTAAAGATTTTTCATAAAGATATAATTACATATGCACTCACTTAGCTTATAATTGAATTTATCTCATTTGAATAAATGGGGCTAAGACCTATAAGAAACTTCTCAGGCTCCCTTTGTAAGCAGTGGAAAAACATAAGGCATGATTATTTTAATCTAAAATACATATTTAAAATACTCTAGATGGTCTGTGCTATAAAAACAATTGTTTCTATCCATTGATTATAAAAGGATGGCTAAGACTGCTAAGGTGTCTGGCTGAAAACAGCATCTCTCTGTAGACATATGCAGTTAGATTAATTACTTTCCACTTCTCATATTTCTAAAAAGAGAGAAAAGAAGACAAAGATAAAGCTTCCCTTTCAGGCCCAATAAAAACATTTTAGGTATTCAGCATTATCATTGAGAAAGGTCCCACAGATTCATGATAAAAATTGTATTCCTACACATCTGGTATTATATGACTGCACGTGCTTTGATGTTTATTGGAGACCAGGAATAAACTTTTGAATCAAATCTTCAGATCACTCCATTTACTGTGAACTTGATTCCTTTCAGATGAAACTAGACTAGAAAGGGTGCTCCAAAAGCAAACCTAATTTTAGCTGCAGACAGATATTTAGTCCATGGGACTAAGCTAAGATCTGAGCTACTATAACAAAAAAGTCCTTGGGAAGCTTGCATGACTCAGCACCACTGTTTTCCTTGATCCACATCTATTGATCTGCACAAGAGGTGCAGCTATTGATAAGGCTTTGGGCAGAGGAAAAGCAATCAAATTCCTGATCACTTCAGGAACACTAGGTGACAACCAATTAATGTACATTGTCTCTGTTGTATTCTGGATATGAAGGATTCCCCTAAAAATATGTCTCTATTTAACATCTTTCTTTGTTATAGCCTGGCATTGTTGGTGCTTATTTTTTGTTATTTTTTCTTATTTGTCTAGGAATGAACTTTGAGCTCACACTTTCTGTTCATTCAATCTCTGTTGTAAACTTTGATGACTAATCTATAACCACATTTCATAAATCTATATAAGAAAATCTCTCAACTCAATGCATCCTTGGGTAATGATACTAGAGTCAAGGAAAAAGAGATCACTGCTACATGATCCTTTTTTAAATTGTTTTGTTTAGTATTATACTTTCAAGAACTGTGCAGTCTACTTTTAAAGACACTAACTAAAAATGTCTACATCTGATGTCCTCTCCTTTTTTGCTTATTCCCAATTCTCACACTGTTCATTATCAATATCTTTTTAATTTCTTTTTTTTTCATGCACAACATAAAATCTGGAACAACTTTTTCACACTTGTTTTTACCTGCCTCCCTATCTTTGAAAATCTCACTTTTAAAGAATCTCACTTCTTCCTTGTAATTTCACTCCAAAATTGAATTCCAATTTATTTTTTTTAGATTTAAAATCACATTAATGTATTGTACAACCTACCTTGAAGCACAGTGTAAGTGAAAGATGCTGTATAAACCAAAAATTTTCTTAATGTGTATGACCAACTACAACTTCAGTTCTCTATTTCCTGCATATATGAATAAGAGTTTCTATTTACACAGTTAACTTTTTCAGCA
>NW_010312738.1:31468-66543 GCF_000700745.2 Antrostomus carolinensis
AACATTGGAGACAGAAATAAACAATTCCACTATTCACAAAATATAAACCAGTCTTAACCATTAAAAAAAAAAAAAGAAAAAGACATTTCAGTTGCAAGCTTTGTTGCTTCTTCTAGGAAAGCTAAGTCCTTCCCTTTGTATATACCGGCATTGGAATAGGATCTATAGAGTTTTGTTCATGCTAAAATAAGGGAGAGAGAAAAAGCAAGGTTTGGTAATCAAACAAAAAAACCTACAACAGAGCTACAGCTTTTCTTTGTGAGAGAAATAAAATTGAAGTAAAAATGCCTTCACTTGATATTCTTACACAGTTTATACCATCTTGTATTCTAATTTTTATTCATTTACTTTCTGGCTATTTTTTTTTTTTTTATGAGCTGATTCTGAGCTGAATGATCTTAATAAACAGCATCTTTGTCTGATATAAAAACCACAGTGTTATTCTAGATTCTCAATCAGACTTAAATCCACTGAAAAGCATATGTTTCTCTAGATTTAAAACTATGTAATTGAAATCAAATATGGTTTGATGTCGCTTTTTCTATAGAGAGCCCTGTGGAATTGTCCCCCAGTCACTATCTAGAAGTATTGCAGGTCTGTGGGAAGGAAACAATTTCTGACAAAATAGCATGGACTGGAGGATGTACCAAACACTAATCATATAGTCCCCTGTTGTTTTCTGGTGCAGCTGTTTCTACCTTCTCTGGCTGTGTAATTCAATTGAATCAATACTCACCAAGAAAAGCTTATCCAGTCATTTTGTCTCATTAATACAGTGATGAAGTGACCTTGCAAAGATGAAATCCCTAAATTCAGAGATTTTCCCTAACCTGTTGCTTTATACACATACTCTAAAAAATTAAATTAAGAATAAGATTTTTCAGAAATCCTAGCAATTTTTTCATTTGAATGAATAGCATATTGTATTTGTGAAAGTCATGGTAGGATGGCAGGGCCAGTCCTGCTTCAAGTCACCACATAATGGTACCCGAAGCTGATCCATCAAGCCTTCCCTTCCATCAACTCACAAGGTGATTGAGAAGGAACACTATCCATTAAGAAGAATAAAAAATGCTGCTCTTTTCTTGGTTTTAACAAGCCTAATTCAAGTTGTTACTTACTAATTTCACATATATTTCAAGAGTCCTCAGTTTGAGAAGCTTACTGCTGCAAGTAAAAGAGATTAATTTTGAAAATTTAGATACTATATGCTTATAAGTTGCCTTTCAAGAATTTATTACCTAATGTTTGTAAAAAAGAAGAGTCAAGCATTTTTAAGGAGAGTTTTGTTGGTTTTCTTCTTTCTTTGGTGTTCAAATTTGTGAGGAAAGAGAGCAGCTCTCTGACAATCTGCAGATACCTGATTCCTGAAAGGAATCCAGCTGAATCAACACACAGTGCAAAGAAGTTGACACAGACTATTTGCATTAAGCAAAAATAATGTTGATGACAAAGAAGAGTAAACACATTTTCACACACTGAAGAGTTAAATTATTGAAGTTACTGTTACAAAATACGGTGCATGGGAGAACTGTATGGGTTCCAACAAAAACAGGTTCTTGGAAGACTGTGAGGATGGAGAAAAAAAAAAAGTTGATAGCTTTGGCAAGCTATGAGGGCCATTATCAGGTTGCAACAAGGCTGGGATGTGCAATGATGGGGTAGAGTGGCAGGCTGGGACAGGGACCTCTCCCAGCAGCTCCATCCCACTGTTCCTGGAAGTGGTGAGCCAAGCCACAATGGGGACGGTGACCAGAGCCCACCAAAGCCCTGGGACTGCTGTGCATGGCTGTGGGGACGAGGCTACTCCAAGGCTGTGCCAAGGCCCAAGTGGGTGAGGTGGGGGTGGAGGCAATGGAATTCAAGGCTGACATGGCTGTTCTGGGGGCCAGGCCCCAGGCAAGTCTTGTGTCCTCCCTTGACACCACTCATGGCCTGATGCTGAGGCCCTCAATGAGGCTTCCCAATGCTCTTTCTCACCATGATGCAGCTTGCCCTCCTGCCAGGCTATGGCCCACAGTGCCACCACCTTGGAGCTGGCCTTCGGCTGGATGGGAAATAGAGGACAGACTGCAGAACCAGTTGGTGCACACAGAGCCGTGGTACTGCTGGTGAGAGCTCTACAGAATGAAATAGCAGCTGCCAGGGACCTGGCATCCACACCATGAACACTGCAGTGTCTTTGTGCTGTGTACAAGGTCCAGCCTGGTGTTATCCCATTAGCAGATGGGATGTAACCGATGAGGTCCCAGAGAGCCTTTCCTGTGTAGCTTCATCTGAAATTTCATGGTCTCAGAGGCTTCTGTCCTCACAGGGTGTGGAGGTGGTTGGTAGACTTGCTTCAGAAGGTCACACCTGATTCTTGCTGCAATGCATGCTTAAATGACTTCAGAGCCATTTCTCCAGCTCACAAAGAGGCTCATATGAAGAACACTGGAAGCTAAGATGCAGTGAAGACACACAGACCAAGTAATCAAATAAATTACAGTTAACTGGAACTCTGGGTTAGTTCAGGACTTTTTATTATCCCAACAGTCATCCATCTACATTAAGACCTGGCAGGGGAGCGTTTGTCTATAAGTGTATAAAACAGCAAATGACACTCTGTTGTAGTACATTAGAGTACCACAGTTAAAAAACATTTCTGTGAAGAGGTATGTAAAAAACAGCGTTACATTTTGCACAGGTGATCCAAGAGTCTTCCTGTTCTGTTACTTGAATTACCTTGTCACATCTCCACTTCTGCAAAGTCGAGAATACCCAATGATTTTCGCTGTATCGTGCATATGATTTTGTATTTAATGTACCAAAATAATGTGATACGACCTTGTTAATGTGAGCCAAATTAAAACTTTGCTTTTATTAGATTTTAGAAACTGAGCTTCCTACTGCCTAATATACTGATGGAACTTCATTTGTTATTATAACTTTGGTTACATCTTGAGTATCTTTCAGCTACCAAAACATATGGTGTAAGTAAAACAAGCACAGATTGAAATATTTCTGAGGCAAAATTGGTTAACTCTCACTTTTCTGAACATCAGAAAGATTTAAATTTGAATTGAAATTATTAAATCTGTTATTCATTTTCAGAATATAAAAATATTTTAGCTTATTTTTAATAAGATTATGAAGCAATTTTTTAAACTCAGTTTTCTTTACCACATAAATTTACATCTTCTCATTTGATTTATTTATTTTTAAAGCTATAAGGCAGGGGAATACTCACATCAAGATCAGATCTAAAAAGATATCCTGTACAGATTCAGATGTTCTTAGACGTCTTAGGGACAGGGGAATTGAGCCATATGTCATGGTTTAACCCCAGCTGACAACTAAGCACCACACAGCTGCTTGCTCACTGGCCCACAGTGGGATGGGGGAGAAAATCAGAAGAGTAAAAGGGAGAAAACGTGGGTTGAGATAAAGACAGTTTAATAGGTAAAGCAAAAGCCACATTCACAAGCAAATAAAAAAAAGAAATTAATTCACTATTTCTCATTACAGGTAGTTGTTCAACCATCTCCAGGAAAGCAGGGCTCCATCACATGTAGTGGTCACCTGGGAAAACCAACAACATCACTCTGAACATTTCCTGTTTCATTCTTCCTCCCCCAGCTTTATATGCTGAATATGACATCACATGGTATGGAATATCCATTTGGTCAGTTGGGGTCAGCTATCCCAACTGTGTCCCCTCCCAGCTTCTTGTGCACCACCAGCCTCCTTGCTGCTCAGGTGGTATAAGAAGCAGAAAAGGCTCTGTGTCACCACTGCTCAGCAATGTTGAAAACATCTCTGCTTTATCAACACTGTTTTGATCATGAATTCGAAACATAGCTCCATACTAGCTACTATGAAGAAAATTAAATATGTCCCAGCCAAAACAAGCCCAAATGAGAATTTACTGTGTCGAAACTGTAATCCCTTTGTCCTGTTTCAGCAGAGTATTTAAGATGAGTTACAGAGAACAAATTTAATCAATGTCTGATTGATATGTCAAAATATTTATTCGAGTGAATACATCTTGTTTAAAAGGTGCAGGTTTACAGCCTTGTAAGTGTAGTTACATTTTAAGGATCATTTAAAGTACATATTTCCTGGCTGAAACTGAGGCTAAAGAGTTTCTGAAGTTTCCCCTCACCTCTCCTCTTTTTTTCCTAATTTTGAGACTAACAATTCAGCTTTCACTAAAAGTCTTAAGAAAACAAAATACTTCTTAACTGTTAAAATATAACACCTTACAAAGATACAGCAGCTGTTCAAAGCTTAAATGTTACATATTTTACAAAATAAATTACTTTATGGGGATGCAAATCACATCTGGTCTATAACTCAATATTTAGAGATTTCTTTAACTTGCCTGTATTCACTAATTCCCCCAACAGTTGTTTATTGCCATAATTTTCCATTACTTAAGAAATATTGAAATTTATTTATTTATTTATTATCATAGCTAAAATAAACTGTTTGCCAGAGTTTTGATCCCTTGGGTGCTAAATCTTTTATAGCTGGTATGGGATTACAGAAAAGTAGTGCCTATATCACAAATTAAACTACAGAATAGGAGTACCAGGCTAAAACAGTTACAGAGTAATAAAAGACAGTTTTAACAATGCAAAGTGGTCTATCACACAGTCATTATTACCACCTGAAAGCAGTGTTACTGCACAATTTCAATAAGAAAATATAGCAAATACTTAATAAATTATTTGGAAAGGAATGAAGAAAATCAGCCAACAGATTACCAAATATATTTGGGTTTATGGGACAAAATAACTACACTGAGGGGTTATGACAATGTTCTGCAACAACAGATAAAATTTGGACATGTATGTTGAGTAAGCAGTTGGCTTCCTAACCCCCTTGCTCTCTGAACTTGTACACACCCATTGAGCAGAAGGTCCATTTAGGCTTGTGTCACAGCCAGCTGGTAAGATTCTCTGTCATTTCCAGTGTTCATTCCTCTCTGTGGTGATCTTATACTTGCTTGGGAATCCATGCAGCTGGAGAGATGGACCATTTGTAGCCCAAATTTTTTCTTTTTATTTGGTACATGGCTTCTTTCTGTCTCTACCAGCTTCTTGGCTTCTTGCAGCAGAGACAGTAGACTGCTTCAGGCTCCAGTCTAGAGCAAATCACATAGTTTCCTTGACAAGCAAAAAGTGATCTCTGTGCAGCAGGGTTTACCAGGGTGCTTGCTGGGTTTGGAGCAGGGTGAATAAGAAAGGCAGTGGTGACATTTACTTTTGATCTCTGGAATTGGTGACTTTTCAGTCTTTCATTCATTTTAGCTAGCTGTTGAATAACTTCTTTCCACATCAGCTTAAGCAGGTCTCAGACTTTCTTAGTTGGCCACTGATTATATGTAAAAAATGATTAAATTTAGGTAAAATTAACTATTAATTCTTAAAATGGCTTTATAATGAGCAATTACTTCAAGTAATAGCAGCAGCTAGTCCATAGACCAAAAAATACAAGGATGAGCCTGCCAGGGATTCCTAAGTATTCTGCAGAAAGTCTGAACCTTTTTTTAAAAAACTTCCTGCTATTGGTAAGCCTTTGCATTTATTTTCAGCAGTGTTTGCTATTCCCTGTAGAATTCAAGAGCACATAAATTTACCCATCAGTTTACTGTTTTAATCTCCAGATAATGTCTGTAGAAATAGGCAGGAAAATCTACTCAGAAAATAATAATCAAGTACCAGATCCTCAAGCTGAAGAATCTATTATAGGTTCTTGCTGACAGGAGCTAATCTGCTCAGCTGCTATCAAATGACCATTTCAGTGTAGACCTACACCTGTATTTCACCAGTAATCTTTCTGGTGTCCTGTGAATCACTGTAACATTCTGACATAAGGGAGGGAAAATCGCCCTACATTTCTAACAGCAGTTGACTCACTTGAAGTTTTACATCACCAGTCCAGAATTCCCCACACATTTCAATAAACTGTTTTCAACAATTTCCAACTATACCACGTGGTGTATATTTCCTTCACAAATGCTTGCTTTGGCCCCTAGTAAAATATATAAAATATTTATCGCTTCTCATACTTGTGAAAACCACAAAAAGCCTTACTTTAAAAGTAAACCTGTAAAGTTACTTCCTCATCCTTTAGTCCCCTTTCTTAATGTTTTAAGTTTCCTTTTGTTTTTATAAACAATTGTGATATACCTTATCTTTGTTTACAAGTGAGAGACAGGAACACTGCAAAACTCAAAACTTTTCAGGTAAGCGCATTGGCAAAATTAATTTTCACATAAAGCTTGTTGCAAACTAATATCGTGGTTGAAACAGGCTTTGATGCATGGCCTTAAAAAACCATCTTCGATAGCTAAGGAAATTATTTGAAATCCAACTTTAACTCAGCTTTTGTTATTGTTTATACTGTACTGCTCCTTCAGAATTGCGTAGGATAAAACAGTAAATTAAATAAATTTGTTACCATGTGGGCAAAATAGTCCCCTTGCTGCCAGTCAGCTCAGATGTACCTTTATGTAAGGTGACAGGAGTCAAATTCTAGGCTATCTATCTGAACTCCAAATTTTAAACGAATGAATATTAAAGAGCTTCCATAAGACTTTATAATTTGACTGCCTTTTGTGTGATTGAGCATTCATCTACACTGAGTCTTATTTCAAAGATTATATCAATGGAAAGTGGGAAAATGCAACCTTTTTGCTCCGCAGTCAATTGCAAAAAAAAAAAAAATGAATGGGGAGTAGCACCCCAAAGCAACCAGTACACAGAATGAAATTGGAGTTTTTGAATAAGACATATGAGCTTCCTTACAACCCTGACATGAAAAGCATTGTAGATACTAGCGTTACATCAATCCTTCCTAACTGTCTTGGAAAATATGTGCTAAGTTACAATGAAAACAGCTCACCAGCTGTTTATGTAAAAATTATTTGAAGAAAAACAAGCATGGCCATATGGCACTCTAGTAATACAGTGGGAGCATGAAGAATAAATTTTGTAGATTGTAATAGATAATGGTCATGCTAAATAGGGTGTCAAATATTGACGACACATTGCATTAATAGTTAATCTCTCCTTTTATCCTCTAAATGCCTACATTTCTTAGCAGCTTGTATGTTGGAAAAAAATAATAACTTACTCTAATGAAGAATTCAATTTTGTGGGATGACAAAATAATGTACTGAAGAAGTCACAAATGTTCCTTAATTAAAGGATATTTAAAAAACAACATTCATTTGAGTAGCATAATGAAATTTCATAATAAAAATAAGATTACCCTTAGAGGTACCAAGCAATTTTATTTGTGGTTGTTTTAAGTATTCCTAGTGCTTAATAATAATCTGAAACTTTCACCATAAGGGCAATACAGAATTTTTCACTAAAAGTATAGGAAGTCAGTCTACAATTCAACCAAAATCCAACATGTTTCCTCTGCTTTGGGGATGAAGAGCCCTTCTTCAGCTCTCCTTCCATAGTAGCATAGGTTGACACTTTTATACATGTATATGATGCATTAAGGGGTGATTCTTATTTCACTTCCTTGGTTTTTCATCACATCCACAGGAGTGGTAGTACTAGACAGCCCTGTGCCAATTACTTTCCCAACATGCTTGGGCACTTATGGCATGTAAATAGACAGCACAGGAGTGTAGGTTTTTGGGGTTGGTTTTGGTTTGTTTTTTGTTTTTGGTTTGGGGTTTTTTTTTTGACATATATACAGTTCTACATGCATATTTGGAAGTTAAATATTTATTTCCAGGGAAAAAAAACAAACAAAAACCAACCAAACAAAACCAATCTTGCACTTACTCCTGAAAAAAGACCTCAATGTGAAAATCAGAGTTGTCAATATAGAAGTTCTGCAAAGATTTGTCAAACCTAAATGCATCTACTGAAGATATTTGCAAAGTTAAATCCTAAGCAAGCCCGGAGATACCAGATAAAGGATTAAAATGGAGAAGAAAAAGAGAAGCTTGGTAGGAGTCAGTGGTAAGTTGCCAAGCTGGAGACTGAAGCACAACAGGGGGATCAAGACAAGCAAATTAATAAAGATCACTTTTTAACACCCTGAGTGTGTGTATTAATTGCATATGAGCACTTGCTTAGCTTCAGTTCGGTATTGTATATTTCTAAATACTGATTCAGACTGAATTCTCTTTCTCCTCCACTCTCTGCTGGGAAGAGACACTGACTCAGACTCACCTGACACAGATCTATAGATGGTGGCATGCATTTGCCCTACAATCATGGAGTGAGATTTTTTGTGGGGTGCCTTTATTCTATAATGATTAACTCCCTCATGTTCTCACCCTGATTCTTAAACTGTTTGCTCTGTTTACACAGAATCAAAACCATAACAATTATATGAGGGTTTTTTTTCCTTTCATCTGTTCAGAGAATCAAAATATTCACTTTCTGTGCATTACAAAATATGTTGGATTTTTTTTTTTTTTTGCTGCTGTGAAGAGTATTTACAAATGGAATAAAACAGTTGTGCACATATAGAAATAGTAAAACTCCCACAATGGTATATAATCCTATAATACCAGTTAGTCTTAGGAGTTTGGTGGAATGGTCAAACCTTAGAAAAAGGCTTGAAGTTAAATAAGCTCAAGTGGGAACTGAATTTCTGAATCAACAGTCTTCCTCCGAGACACAGAATAATCAGAGACAGACTAATTGGCTCACAGACCAGGACATTCTGCTTTCTCCATGCAGTAAATCCTATTACGGTTACTATATCCATCTGCTAAACGGTTGTATTTTTGCCTGCTGAATAAAAATGTTTTAAATTGTATTCAGATAATAGCTTCTATTTTCCTTTAGTGAAGAAGTCCAGAGGTAAACATCCTTCACTAAGGATGTCAAAAACTTTACTTCTCACTGCATTAATTCAAATACTAAAGCAATTGTTACAGCCTTTCAATAATACAGAACACTAAGAGACATATTTGGAAAAAACTCCATATTAATAAAGTGCCATGGACCCTTCTGAACCTGACCTTTATCTTATAGCTGCTTGCGATCACAGAGAATTGATTTTAATATTCCAAGGGTTCTGCTGGCCTGTGTTTGCTGCTCTAATCCTATATTGAACTACATATGTGATATGGTTGGAAGCATGTCTCGTATGTGACATTTGGTCATGACATCCACATATGAATGCAAGCCTCTTGTCTTTAAGATTCCTCAGTACGTTTCCTTTTTACATTGTATTTTTTTTAAAGCAATGCATATTAATTTGGGTAAGTTCTATTCCAGCAAGAATATGGCATAGAACTTATCAAAAAGATTTATCTTAAGCTTTTGTCTATGCATTTAGAAATAGAGCTGAGTTCAGTTACCTGAATCTTAACACAGCTGTCAAGGTGTAAGTTCCTCTGAGGTCACTAGCTTGGCAATCTCTTCAAGCCATTTCTTCCTCCTTGCATCATGTTACTCTTACTGGGTATGAGTGTCTGAGATGTTTTTCAGCTAACTGCTGGTATCTTGAAAGCGTTGTACTAAAACGCTGGTAGAAACCAAGATATCTATTTGGGTACTGGTAGCATTGAATCCATGGCATGTCCTGACCTCTTGGAACTTTCATATTGTTCCATGTAGAGCTCTCCAAAATAGCTTTGTCTCTTCACAGCAGCCTCTATTCTACTTCTGTTAAGAGAGGCATAATGGCACATGCTCATCATGCATCCAACTGAGTAGGATGCTTTTACTTTGTGGGTGACTGGGCAAGTAATCTGTGAGCATCAAATGTATCTTCCTTTTAGATCAAATCCAGAGGCGTAGTCCTGAGTTCAAAGGTTAGTGCATTAACTCCTGATCCACTTTCACTACTTTAATTTATTTATTCACAGAATTGTTGGGGTTGGAAAGCATCTTTTGAGATCATCTAGTCCAATCTCTTGGTCAAGCAGGATCAGCTGGAGTTGGCTGACAAAGGATGTCTTGTCTGTTGAACTATTGAAACTATTGAACTATTGAAAACAAAAGTTTTCATTAAACAACTACAAAAGAGTAAACCATTTAACTTTGCATATATACAGTGAAAAGCCAAAGTCTTGGAAAAGATGACTGACAATTTCCATCTACTATAAATACATGGCTGCCTGAGACCCTTTTGTATAATTTTATAAATAATTCTAAAGAAATAGTACATTTGCTTCATACAAACTATAGATATGTATTGATTGCTTTTCATAATTCTTTTATAAATACTTAGCAAATGAGTCTTATTTAAATAATAGGTTACATTTGCAACATTCTGTCTAGAATTTACTCAATTGTATGAAAGTGTATTCATTTCAACTCCTACTGGATCAGTTCCTGAAATTTACTTTTGTTAAAACCTGGTTTATGCCACAGATAAAAATAGTGGAGACTTCTGTCTTTTTGATCATATTATTCTTCCCTTACATTCTGTTGTTATCCTCAGGGCTCTTAATGATGTTAAAAGGAAAGAACTGAAGACTTTTTTATGCTCAAGAAACTGCATTGCAGTTCCCAGTGCTGCCGATTGTGTCAAGCTTTTGTCAGGTCTAATTAGAAGTGAACTCCCAGACTTCAGTAAACCAGGTAAGGGTGTCACCCATTATAGAGATTGCCCATTTGAGAGAAAGATATTGCTTGACTGAGTTGACAGACAGTGCTGAACCATTACATGGTATTAGCAAGAGTCTTCTGGCCTGCAGCATGACTAGAGTCTCCTGAGGTCACTATTAATATGTCTGTGTGGGTTTCAAATGTAGGGCAAGAAGTAAAGCAAATGTAAAGGTTTTGCCTTGGTAATATAAATTGCTGGGAACAGTGAAGATTTACAATGTTTTTATACCTCTTTCACCTGCCAATTTACAACATGATTCTCTAATTATTAAAAAAATAAATCTCCAAGCAAGCAGATACTTTTATAGTCCCTTGATTTTTCTTCAGTCCTTTCCCTGCAAACAATTTACACAAAAATGACAGCATTTGTTTTCTAAAACTATTATGAGTCATTTGGCAGAAAATAAGCATTTAAAAAGTCATAATAAATATAGAAAAATATGTAAAAGCTGAAAGGTGCCAGTTTAATTAAATTATCTGAAATGTGACTGATAGAAGATATTTTTCTTTTTTTTTTCCACCTTTTTTTTTTAGTTGCTTAGCTATTTTTTTTTAGTTTCTTGTTCTGCTGTTTCTCAGATTTTGAACTGTTGAGGCATATGTTTGTACATAATAAAACTTTTGACCAAAGAAGAGGCTGTTTTGAGCTTGGGGGAGAAAAAAAAAACCAAAAACAAAACCAAAAAAACTCAAACCAACAATGTGCTCCTGATAAATAGGTTTTCCACAAAACCATATTATCTAGTCTACTTCCATCTTCTTTTATTAACAGAAGAGATGGAACAAACTGGAGGGAAAAGGGTACCAGCATAGTAGATGGGAACTGTCTATATGCCAATGACAGTGAAACGAGATTCCATTTATTTCAGGCAGCATCAAGGAATCAAAAGCACCAGCTCTCCTTAAAAAGTGGACTACTACATTGTGAAATTTTTGAGATTGTAATAATCCAGATAAAGGGAGGATATTTGTGGCATGCTGGTGCCAGATTGGATTTGTCTAGATAAATCATATACTGCATTGCCTTCTGCAGAAAAAGTCTAAAAAACAAGTCTAACCACTAAATCTAATAAACTGCTATAGACTAATAACCTCATAATTGGAGTATCAAAATCTTTAACACAGTTAAATTTACTGCCCAATAAATACTCCAGTGCAGGAAAATTCATGTGCCGCTATGCTTTCCAAATAGATAGGCACCCAAGCATCATCAAAATCATACTGAGAAAGTGAAAGCAAATTTCAGAGTATGATTCTCCTGGAATGATGCTGACTGCTCAGGAAACTAAACCAACAATTTTCTCTCCCCCTCCACCTCTAACAATTGCATCTATAATTATATCAAACTTAGAAAGATATAATCTATTGAGAGGTCAAGTTTTCTCAGAATGATGTCCATATGGAAAACAAGAAAACAAATGCAATTCAGAGTATCTTGGTGTTCATATACTCACCATGTCCTGTATTGTAACATCTATCCAATTAAATAGATCTGTTCTGTCCATTCCTACTATTATTCTTGTGAAAAGGCAGCTCAGATTTAGTTAATGGGAAATAAAGTCATAGAGAGTAAAGTACATTAAGAACAAACTGCAAACATGAAAATGAACTCCTGTAATTTAATACAATTTAAATCAACATTATCTTTTTCACTACAGAGTTGGGTAAATAATGGTCAACAATTGTCGTTTAGTTAAATGAATCATTATTGCTCTTTATATTTGGTTGCTTGTTAATAGATTTTCTTTCAGAGCCGTATTTTCACAGTTACGTTGCCCAAAGCCTTTGAAGTCAGAGGAATCCAATACATAAAACAGTAGCATTCTAGAATGAACTCATGTTTAACACTGTTCCTGCTAGCTATTCCTTCTAAACACATTGAATAAAAAGGGTGACAAGTATCTTTGAAGAACCTGTTCTGCCTTGTGGAAGATAATCTGTTCTGATTATTTCCTGTCCTCTTCAAGAGACCAAGAAAAGACAAAGTCTTGATAAAACAGCTATTACTCATACTAGAGCACTCAATATCAACAGTGCCTAACAGTCATTAACATCAAAGTTACTTGATAGATTCAATTACATCCTAACTTATATTTGATGTTTATTTTGAGGAAAATTATAACCAGTGAAGAGTTTCTGGATCAACCTAGACAGACAATAGTCAAAGAGATTGGAATCATTCCAACAGAGCGATGCTTTATAGTGTTTTCTTAGCAGTCTTACTCAGATATAGAAACCTTTCCAGATGTCAGGCTTGTCAGGCAATAAAATGATCAGAATATTCATGTCAAGTTATTTGTTTAATTTAAAAGATGCACTTGCATGTCTCCAACTAGCAGGCTTCCTAAGCAGTTTATGAGTAGCATCTCTTCCTAAGGATGCCTTTACTTTAATGGTCCCATTACTTACTCAGAGCCCTTTACCAAAAAGAGGGGATTATGGCCCAGAGATAACAGGCCATCTGTGTAGCATTGATTAATAAGGTGTCTCCTTTGAAAACAGCACTAATAAGTAATTCTAATGCCTGCAACAGGCACAGGCAATTCAACACTTAGAAACAGATTAATAATCAGATCAGAAACTAGTAGTCCAGTCATCTAGTACTGAGGGTGGGGAATGAATTTACAAATATGACAGTAGAAGAACAGTAGCAATATGTTTAAAGCAGAGATATGTTAAAAAATAACAAAAATACAACTATGTATTAAAATGCCACAGAAGAAATTTGTATTTTCCATAACAATATAAAGTCTGGAAAGCATTATATTCACAGATAAATTTTTAAGAACTTAGTATTTTTGCTATTATCTGATAACTTTATTCGTGTATATTCTCTTAAACCTCAGAGTTCAAGTTGCCAACATAATACATTAAAAATATAGCATATACTTTAGAACAAATGTGTTATATGACAGATGTTTCTTCTTCGTTGTATAAGATGAAATCAACACTGTATTTCTTTGAAAAGAAAATTCAAGCACAGTTTCCTGAGCAGAACATCTGTGTTGCTTTGGCACATTGCTATATGAAATTAAAAATGATTTCACACTCCTAGTACAAACAGGTTTCACCAATATACAAAGCGTGATGAAGTCGTCAGCAGCAACTTTGGCTTTCTTAAAAGTATGCATGTTAAAAATTCCAGTTTGTAGTTTATTTTTCCCATGTTCTAGTGTTCTATTTTAAAGAGAACCTCCTGTAAAAGAGGAATTAGGATGTGAGATCCAGCAAAGGAAAGCAGAACCAAATCCAGTAGAAGTATTGTATTTTTTTCTGATCTTTTACAAGGTTAGGTCAGATTAGTTTTGTTAATCTCACCCTACAAATTAGAATTGAATGCAATAAAATAGCTGAAAGCAACTCCCAAGAAAAGAAAAAATGCACACTATATAAAATAATGTGTTAAACACTATTTTTATTTATAATAATCACTGTGTATTGTACTAATGGAGAAATTATACATTTCAATCATATCTGGATCACTAATTAGGAGGGGAAGCAGGAATATCCATAGCTGCCATTTGAAATAAGTACCATGTGAGGCATTATAGATGATAATGACAATAGTTGTTTCTTTGTAGATTCTCTGTTTTTTAATCAGACGGGTCATAAACAGGAATATAAAGTTTTGCAAGTTGTCAGAGCTCCATTGACTTCCACTGTCCTGTTTTTTAGCTGAAACAGAGCTGAGTTTCTTTTTAGTAGTTAGAGTAGTGCTGTGTTTTGCTTTCAGCCTGGGATTTGTTATGAAAGAAAAACTGATAACATACCAGTGTTTGCATTTTTGTTGCTGGAAGTGAAGGACTTTGTGTTCTGTTAGTCCACAAGCACAAGATCTAGGGGGGTGAGGAATATTTAAATTAATAAGCTAAATTGGCATTTAAATATGCCAATGGGATATTCCATATCATATCACATAATGTCCAGTATATTAGTGAGGGTCTCTTCCTCTTTTAGCTCTCTCTGGATTTCACTCGGGTTCTTGCTCTTCTGGGACTGTGGTTTTGGCTTGGGATTGTCGCTCCTTCGGGATTGTTACCTGGGAATGGGCTGGACTTGGTCGGCCGGTGTTGAGCAGTTGCACTGTGTATCACTCATTTGCATAATTTGTTATTGTTATAATTATCACTAATATTTTAATATTAGTATTATTTTCATTTTTCTTTTATTTCTCTTGTTAAACTGTTCTTATCTCAACCTACAAGTCTCCTTATCCTTGCCCTCCAATCCTCTCCCTTATTCCCCGGAGGTGGGGAAGAAGTGGATGAATGCCTGTGTTGGCTGCTAGACAAGGGCTAGCCCAGAGAAACTATCACATCCAACTTTAGTGGAAGATTGTAAGCCTTTTTCTCCCATTCAATTGGAAAAAAAAAAAGGAATGGAGAGTAGTATGTGCAGTAGAAAATAGAGACAGTACAGAAGGATAGGGAAGTGAAGGGGAGGCCCAGGAAGAAATGTGGAACTATATTTAAAATATTAGTTATTTAAGCTGAAGGCAAACTTTAAGAAACGGTTCAATTTCTACTCTTCAGAGTATACACCATTGTCCTGTTCTATACCTTATGAATGTCAGTGGAAATTCATTTACTGAGTGTTGCAACAAAACCAAATTTCAAAGCAAAATAAAATGTGCACCACCTCATAAAAAAATTTTGGACCAATATAATGGTAAGCAGAAAAATTTATGGCATGCAACCACCCTGCATAACACTCTGGGGTTTTATTATATACACTAAATAGAAGATCATTTTCTGTTGCTCAACACGATACTAAATATTGGATAGTGAAAAGAAAGTAGTACCACTTATAAATGATGAATTCTATAGGGATATTTATTCATTTCAGTGAGAAATAAATTAAAATCAACAATTTAGGGATGTCTTAGTAGGTATCAAATTGATAAAAATCCTACTTGTATTTGCTGTGGTACAAGTTTTGGCTTTAAAGGAGTTAGTTTTGTTCAGTAGTAGCTGGTATGGGACTAGGTTTTGGATTTGTGCTGAAAAGAGTGATGATAACACAGGGATTTTTTAGTTATTGCTAAGCAGCACTTACTCAGCATCAAGGTCTTTTCTTTTTCTAACGCTGCCTGACCAGTGAGTAGACTGGGGGTGCATGAAAGTTGAGAGGTAACACAGCTGGGATAGCTGACACGAACTGACAAAAGAGATATTCCATACCATATGACGTCATGCTCAACATATAAAGCTGGGGGAAGAAGAAGGAAGGAGGAGACGTTCAGAGTGATACTGTTTGTCTTCCGAGGTAATCGTTACATGTGATGGAGGCCTGCTTTCCTGGAAATGGTTGAACACCTGCCTATCGATGGGAAGTAGTGAATGAATTCCTTGTTTTGTTTTGCTTGTACGTGTGGCTTTTGCTTTACCTATTAAACTGTCTTTATCTCAACCCACTAGTTTTCTCACTTTTGCCCTTCTAATTCTCTCCTCAGTCTCAATGTGGGGGAGTGAGTGAGCAGCTGTGTGGGGTTTTTGAGGTTAAATCACATCAACTGCTTTTGGCAGCAGATGAATTAAACCATTGCAAAATTTTAACTTCAACTCTTCACGTTTTAATATTAATGTAACAATTCAAAGAAACACTTAAATCCTTCAAACTTAGCATTCAGTTTACCTACTATAAAGGCTGGAATGATAGAATCATAAAATCATAGAACCATTTTTGTGGCAACACCTTTAATATCATTGAGTCCAACAAGCAATAGGAGAAGAGGAAATGGCCTCAAATTGAACCAGGAGAGGTTTAGATTGTTATTAGGAAAAATTTATTTACCAAAAGGGTTGTCAGGTATTGGAATGGGCTACCCAGGGAAGTTGTTGAATCACCATTACTTCAGATATCTAAAAGAGGTGTAGATGTGGTGCTTAGGGACATGGTTTAGTGGTGGACTTGGCAGTGTTAGGTTAACGGTTGGACTCAATGATCTTTAAGGTCTTTTCCAACCTAAATGATTCTATGACTCTATGATGTCCTGGAACCTTTCAAGTTCTTCACCAAAATTTAGTTCCTTCTTATTTATTTAACCTGGGTTGAAACTAACATAGGAATATAAACCATTTCCTGTTTATCCAAACTTGTTTCTGTTTATTCAGGTTCATAATAATTCCTTTTGAACTCCAGGGTAGTCTGTAAGGCAAAACTGAACATAATTTCTCTAAAGTACATTGTGAATATGAATATACTGTTCCCTTTTATTAAAATACAGTATTTCTAATAAGGTTAATAGAGGAACTAAAATAGTTAGGAGGAACAAATTCTTGAAGTAATAGTTATTGTGATATCTGATAGGATCTATACCCTTCATGGGACTAACTCTGTTATTCAAGTCAAATGAATTTTTGCAATGATATTTACAGAACAGAGCATACCTTCTCTATGAATGTCATACTAAACTGACAGAGAAATTTGGAGACGTGTGTAAGTCTTGTTGAACGCTCTGCACTTGTGCCTTTTGTTTAGTTTTGACTAAAATTATTAAGGATTTTTCACAGAAAATTATGTTTGCAACTCACTGTACAATAAGGCATTTGAGATAGATTGATAAAAGCATGAGTTCATATTGCAAAGACTTCAGGGAAATTTTCAGATGCACTCTGGGCAATTAGACACCCACCTTTAATTAAAAGTCAGTGGATCTGAGTGACTAAGTACCACTCATGAGTTTCAAAATACAATTTAATTTATAAGAGAAATAATTAAAAATAGGTAGAGGGGAGACTACATTTCAGTTAAAAGAAGTAGATTTCTGGGATTCTGAAATCTTTGGACTGAAAAAATATTATTGAAATATTTATGCAAGGCAGATCAAGAGAAGATCATGGTAGTGCAGAATAAAACAGAAAAGAAAAGAAGCAGTTGAAATGTCTGGTTGACTAGAAATCTGTCACTGAGGAGTAAACAGTGTTAGGACTTTTATGTGAACAGTATGACAACAGAACTAGAGCTACTTCTTCACTCCCCATTGTATAAAAAAGGCTGATGACACGGCAGATTGGGTGCTGGGGACAAGATACTGCAGCTTCTGAAGATGCCAGGAGCTCCAAGCAATGGGAGGCCCTGCATGGGGGACAAGGCCACAAAGATGGAGAGAGGAGCTGATGACTGAGGCTGCACAGTACATCCTGGGAAGGAGGGAGGCCATTGGCCATTGGTCAGTGCACCACTTGCCTCCTCTCTTTGTAATTTGTAAGTCCACCTCACCACACCTTACCTTCAGAGTAAGTCTAAGCACCATTGCTACCACAGAGTAGAAAAGGTACAGCAGACTAAATCGACTTTCTTTTGTAGTGGTTCCTTCCCCTACTTGAAAGACAAAGGGAAGACTACAAGTACAGAGAATAATATATTCAGTGCCAAAAAAACTGCTGATAACTACATATGCATGTGTGCATATATAAACAATCTATTCTTTGAATTTGTTTGCTGGAGTTCCAAGAAAATATAATCTTAGTAATTAATAAAGACTTTGGAAAGAATCTTGGAAATGGTTGATATAGGTCATTCCACTTCCTTGAATATATTTACTGTTATAGGAAACAACATTGCTGAAGGTCCTAGGAATCACCAAAAATAAGACTGGACAGAACCTGGAGGGATCATCTCATCCTACATTCTGCCCTAAAGCAAGATAAATTCTAAACCATTCTTGACAGGTTTTTTAAAGATGTTCTTAAAAACTTCCAGTGGTGGACACTCCACAGCATCCCTTGGCAATCTACAGATTTAAGTGATGCTTAGCTCCCCTTAAGTTTAGATACATCTTGCCAATGGAATATTTGCCTATCTACAAGAAGAATAATATGCTATGCAAAATATTAATAACCCTATTAATAAATTAGTGATATATTGTCTCAATATTTTTTCCATTTGAATGAATAAAATACACCAGATTTTATAAGAGGTATAAAAAATTATAATATTTTTATAACTTTTTTTTTTTTTTTCTTGGATGTAGTCTGGCCCATCCGTTGACTTCTGGTTAGATGACAATAAAATATATAAAGGTATTCTGTGGTCATTGATTCAGTTCTGTCAGCTAATAAAGTTGATCTTAAAAACGAAACAAAACAAAACAGTGGCCAATTCACCTGTTTAATAGCAGTTCTTTTTTTTGGGAAAAAATCTTTCATATTTCTCATCAGTTATTGAATCATTTCCTGTTTAAACATTTACTTTGAACATTCAGAATTCTTTAGAGGGATGCATACAGGTGTTCATGCAGGCAATTTATTAACTGATGTTGCCAAGACTATATACCTGAGGAAAGACAGATGAAACCAGTGAAAAAATGTAACTTTTATCTTAAAGAATCCAACCCTGCTTATATTTATAAGATGCAAGAAAATTAGTTATGCAATGTAAAGTTCTTTGATGTTTGTATTCTGAAACATACACTAGCCTTTAAATTTACTGTTAACGAGGGAGTTCACCTATGCAGCTATTCAAAATTTTCTTTTGATTCTGTTTGCTATATCAACGTTATATGGAGAAATGTTTGTATCAGTGCTAATGTTTTCAGTTTCAGCTGCTGATGGCACCTATTATTGATAAACTTGGTGGGAAGGAATAGGATGAACAGGATTTTTCAGCCATGATTAAATTGGATTTTTTCTTAGATTTGTTAAAACTGTAAAAAATTTAACAAAAAAATTCAAATAAAAATTCAGACCATCATTTGTTCACATAACGCTGAGATATTTATGAAAGATCCAAGACAAAACAGACAAAACTGTATATGGTACAGCTATTTCATAATGTTTTTGCTTAGGTTTTATTTATCTAGGTGGCACTTTTGTACAGGAGTTGAAAGGAGAAATATAGATGCATAACAGTCATTAAAGAAGTCTTAAAAGGTAGGGCAAGTTTTATTTAATGTTGCCTAAAGTATTTATATTTCTGTATCAGGTTAAGACAAACCAAAGCAAAAGCAAAAGACATGATCTGAACAAACATTGATCATAGAATATCAGAATGTGTTCAATATGAGCAAAAATATTTCTGTGTTCAACCATTATGGCTTAATTTTTTAAGATGTTGGTCACTTTTAGTACAGATTAAAACATGGGGAAACAAGGTTTTTTTTAATATTTTTAAAGTGCCTCAAGATTTTTATGGTGGAAATTTGTATTTGTGTAACTGAACTTTTTCAACCTCAGTTTAAAGTATTTCTGGTTAGGTTCTGTAAGAAACCTGTGGAAGTCTATGTGATTGTGCAGACAAGATTTAATCTCAATTTCCAAACAGTCATGTAAGTGCCGGGAAGTCTAAAGCTACAGTAATGCTACAAGAGGCACACTATATTTATTGCCATGTGTTTGCTTAAAAGTAATTAAAGATAAAGTATTTTTTAAAAGGGAAAAGCATAGAGAAGTTTAACAATAAAAATTCAATGTTATAAAAAGAAACAATGAAATCAAATGGCATCTTATTTGAATAAAGTGAAAGATTTCCCTAGTTGATAATCAATTTACTTAATTACTGTCATAAGGTATTATTAAGGTAAAAGAGGTCACAAAAAAAGTGAGATATTTTCATGGAATAGGTAGGATGAAAATGTATAAGTTATATTTTTTTCCTTTAGACCTTGAACAAAAAAGTGTCTGCTTATGGTTAGGAATTATGGTTACTTTATAAAAAAAATGCAATAAGGAAACCCAAACTTTTTCATAGAAGGCAATGTGACTGGTAAATTTCATATACAAGAACAATGACAAAAATAAGGATAATATGAAGATTATTTTTTTTTTTCCTCCATTGGGTAGAAGATACATATTCTGATTGTTCATATTCCTTTCCAAAATTTCCCTAATTTATTTTTATTTTTATCCTTTTCACTAAATTTATGTACAAAGCCAATTTTCTTTGTCTAATTAGTCTTTCAGTTTTTAGGCATACATGGAATACTGGGGTTCATGGTTTCTCAGGACCTTATATTGCTTCCTCTTGAATTACTATAATTAAGAGAACACAAGAGAATGTATCTGAATTACAGGCATGTAAGTTTTTGGAGTACTAGTCAAAAACACTTTTGGAGTATTAAGTCAAGTCCAGTGTTGTATGGAGACAAGGCACGCCAAAATTTAACTTTGTGAGATAAAACTTCCAAAGGGGAATTTAAAACATCAGGAGATAATAAACAGAAAATAACAAAGCAAAATAAAATTTGTTAATGAAATGTAAGGTAATTTAACTTCTTGGACTTGGAATACCGGTTAATTAATGAAGTGTGTAGAGAAAAAAATAAAAATTTGGAACAGAATTCCATACACTTAAACAAAAAAAAGACAGGAAGCAAGGGAAAGGAAAAATAGCTAGAGGCTTTTGATCCAAACATATATTTTTTTAAATAAGTAGAAATGTTTCCTAAATTAAACCAATAAATCACAAAAATAAACTGATGGCAGGGGAAAAAATAGGAATAAAAAGAAAAAGAAAAAGTGGACACCTGAAACAGCAGAGGGAGAATCTGAATACCAGATAACTGTCTAGAGACACTAAAATAATAAATCAGTGAATTATATCAGAAACAAGGATTTGGGAGAGTCTAAAATAAGTAATAGATTTTCACGGGCATTACATGGTTTTCCTTCATTCACATTTACATTGATGAGGTTGTTGAATAACCATGCACCAACATATTCAGATTTCCTTTTAGGTATCACTGAAATGAACAGACTACTGTTAAATGACAGTGTATTCAAATACATTAATTTGCTTTTAGTGATTGAAGTTCTTAGAGTAGGTCTTCAAATATTGTTCATTAAATGGAAGAATCATACTCAGACTCTGAGAACCCTTTTGCTCCCGCGTATTTCATTTCCAGTGTAGTTATGAATGCTATCAGCTACCATTGACAGATTGTTTCAGTAAAAATGAAGAGAAATTATGAAATTGATTTATAAGCTCTTGTGACTAAGGTGCCACAGACAGCCTTATAATTTATGCACTTATGCACCATATGCACCATGTATAGAATCACAGAATCGCTTTGGTTGGAAAAGACCTTAAAGATCATTGAGACCAACTGTTAACCTAACACTGCCAAGTCCACCACTAAACCATGTCCCTAAGCACCACATCCACACATCTTTTAGATATGTCCATGCGTGGTGACTCAACAGCTTTCCTGGGCAGTCCATTTATGAGGGACTGCACTGTGAACTTGTCTCAAAGATTGTTTGCAAGGACAGTCACAAGACCACAGGGTTCTGGAAACCCCTACTTGTGAAAACATTCTGCCTGGGCATGCACTGCCCCAAGCATGCAGCAGTTGCTGGGGGGCATAAAGACGTGCCATTGCTGTGGAAACCATGGCCCTTGAAGGGGTAAATACCTGCACGGGACCTGCATGGGCAAGGGGGTAGAGACGATGACTGCCTGACTGCACCACACTTCGTCTCGCCTTGCCTCATCACTGCTGGAGCAAGCCACATGTGTGACTGCTCATCTCTGCTCAACACTGAGGAACTGAGACCCCATCACCCCCCCTCACCATCGCCTCGCTGCAGGATCCATGGTGGTGACTATTCTTGCTGCCCTATCCTGACTCCTTGCTTGATTTCCATCTTTCATTTCCTCCTATCCCATCGCTATGCTCTTTATTACTTCTTCTTTTTGTAATAAAAGGTGTTCTGGGTGTACAGCATTTGACCTTGTTTGTGTCTTAATCTTGCTCTTGGGATCATATCGAAACCTTCCCTGACATTGGATCGGGACATTTAAATGACCCCGACACTGGATTGGGACACCGTTCTAATGTTTGACAACCCTTTTGGTGAAGAAATTTTTCCTAATATCCAATCTAAACCTCCTAGTACAACTTGACGACATTTCCTCACTTGTTCCTTGGGAGAAGAGACTGACCCCCATGTCACTACAATCTCCTTACATGTAGTTGTAGAGAGCAATAACGTCTCCCCTCAGCCTCCTTTTCTCCAGACTAAACAACCCCAGTTCCTTCAGCTGCTTCTCATAAGACTTATGCTCTAGACCCTTTACCAGCTTCATTGCTCTTTGGACACGCTTCAGTGTCTCAATGTCTTTCTTGTAGTGAGGGTCTCAAAAATGAACACAGGACTCGATGTGTGGCCTCACCCGTGCTGAGTACAGGGGCACAATCACTTCTCTAGTCCTGCTGGCCACACTATTTCTGACAGAAGCTATCAGAAACAATGTATACACATATATATGTGTGTACAAGATATATGTGTGTACATAATATGCTGAAGGACACAGTACCTTTGGTCATGTGAATGGGAGGGTAAAGACTGATATTGTCACTGGGCTATGCCAAGGAATATGTCTCAGATTTGAGTATGTAATATTCCATACAGAGCTGTGGAGCAGGAGCAAAGACGTTGATGGTTTTTGAAGACCCCCCATAGGTTTCCACTTAGCCTGGAAAGTCAGAATTAACAACAGTGAGAATACTTCTGACTTTATTAAGCAGAGCAGTCCCTAAGCCCCAGACTCCAGACAGTAATGCTTACCTTTGGAGAAGACTTACATAGGATTCCCTAGAACAATTTTGTGGGGATTGGTGTTGAAGATGCAATTAATGGTCTAGAAAAAAACTTGAAAAAATGACATATCACAAAATTATACATTAGTCATAGAAATCTATAAAAAACTTTTAGAGGACTGAATGGTAAGCAAATATGAGTGGGACAGTAGTCAAATTTCACTAGAAGCAAAAACACAGCAGCATATATAATAAGAGAGGATGTAAAAAAATTGTAAGCATTGATCATGTTAAATTAGCAGAATCAACTAGGGAAAAAAATCAAGACCATACTGTCATCAGTGTAAGCCAGTGATCATCAGTGATTAAGAAAGAACTTGTGTTAGACTCTATAAGAAAAAATCAAGTTAACAACCACAGCATTCTAATGATAAATATAATTATAAGAATCCATGTATATTGCAGAGAATGAGATCAAAAGTTTGATGATAAACATTGGAAATATGGGAGATAACAAGAGACCCTAAAACTGATTTACACAATTCAAAATACAGGTATACATTAGTGAAATGGAATAAAAAATATCTTTTTTTTTTTTTTTAATTTTGCAGTTCTGAAATAAGCATGTATCCAAGGAAAGAAAAAAAGAAAATTAAAAGTTAAAATAAATAAATAAAACTTTACATTACTTTTAAGCCAACAACTTACAAGGAGTTCAAACAGGACATGAATGTGGATGATCTTAGGAACAGATGTTATCTCCTCTAGGAAAAAAAAGAAAAAAGAAGAAAGAAAGAAAGAAAGAAAGAAAGAAAGAAAGAAAGAAAGAAAGAAAGAGCGTTTTAACAACCTGTATATGACAAATTTGTTTGGAGATTGTGGAAGCTTCATTTCCCTTCAAACACTAAATCAGAGGTGATTAAAAATCTGGTTTTGAAAATGTGGAGAAAGGTGAAAGGCTATTTTGTGTGGGACCTTTTAAATGAAATACTTGTATCTAGAAGCAAAAGTGTCGGCATACATGACCAGGGAAGGTGACAATTTAGCTTGTTTCAGCTTTGAAGAGTAAATAAGCTAGCAACTCAATAAGAGAGTAACAAGATTCTCATCTGCCTTGACAACTTTGAGGTAGTGGTCACCCACACTGCTACAGGTAGCTAGGTAAAGAATCACATAATCACATTCCTTTTCCCTTGCTTAAAATAAAATTGAACTGTATGTTACTATTCACCAGTAGAATCTAGACTAAAGTGATTACATTTGTTGCATTCCAGCTATCTATTCTTTCCTTCCTCTTTTTAATTTATTTTTTCTTTCAGAATGCAATTTGTTCCTAAATTGGGAGTTTCTTTTTAAATAACATCCATTTTATATGTATAAAATGCACTTGCAGTGCTTCCCACTAAATAAGATGAAATGAAATGTACTTAAGTAAGGATTACCAGTGAAGCCATGCACTATCCTGAAACTATAAAGGGGTTTGCAATTTGGTCATATCTCTGTAGGTTTTGCATTTATGTGATACATAAGCAAAGAGAATCCCCCAGGTACCACATTGTATTTGATTACAGAAAAGGTAATTTTTAAAAGTATTCTTAGAGTAGATACTGTGTCAGCTGTATGATTTACATAATACTGTGTCAGTTACAGTGAAAAATTATTAATGATAATAACTTGTTTTCTGAGGCAAAAATGCAGGCACTATCCTGATAGTAGCAATGGCTAACAAATGCAACCTTATATTGATTACTGTGATTGCTCTACACATTAGTCTACAAAACATCATTAGTTTTTTGCCTTATGCTGTTTGAGAAGAGTAGCTTGGTAAGATTATACTCATACAACTAAAAGGCTAATAAAGCGTTGAAATTATTTCCACACTCTTTTAATAATGCTTCTTTGTCCCTCATACAGTAGGATGTATGGCAAGAATAGAATACTTTTTCTATTCTATTCCTTTCAGTATTGTTTCTGACATAACATTTTGTCTAAACCCACACTGCTATTTTTATGCAATTATTTGGAGTAATTGAACAAATTAAACACTCTGCATGTACAGTTGTTAGATAACCAAGGAGCAAGCTCCATATTCATGTATTGTACTTGGTGTCTTCTAACAACTGGTGATAAAACCAAAATCTAACATAATATCTTTTTTAGGGTGAGAATAATTTCATTTGAAAGCAGTCTTCAAATCATATGCTTTGATGGCTTTGCATAGGCACTATTTAGAAAGAGACTTGATATATCCATAAAAATATATGAGTCAATATATAAAACTCAAAGCCAAATGGGCACTAAAGATGAATAAATTCATGGAGAAGATTTTTATTTGTATCTGAAACACTTGATCTGAGTCTATCTGAGCTGTAGCTTTTTCTTCATAGCAGCTTGTATGTTGTCGTGTTTTGGATTTGTGGCTGAAACAATGATGTTAACAGACTAATGTTTTGGTGCTTGCTGAACAGTGCTTATGCAGCGTCAAGGCTTTCTCTTTTCTTCCTACTCTGCCCCCTGCTCATCAAGTCAGCCAGGAGTACATAAGAGGTTGGGAGGGGACATAGCTGTGACAGCTAACCAAACCATTGCATGGAGACTGGATAGATGTTGGTCTGCTTGTAGAGGGAAGTGAATGATTTCCTTTGTTCCACTTGTATTTTTGTTTCATTGGTTGGTTTGGATTTTTCCCCACTTTCCTTCATATATTAATCTGTCTTTATCTCAAACCATGAGTTTTCTCACTTTTGTTCTTTTGATTTTGTATCCCTATCCTACTGAGGAGGAGGGAGCAAGCAAGTGACTCTGTAGAAGCTTGGCTACTGGATGATGTCAGTCTGTCACACTACTATTGAATCATACACCATTTGTAATCTACTTTATACCATGACCACGGTGACTAGTTTTTTTCTGTATGAATCTGATTAAATTCTAGCTACCACGGTTGTATGACCTAAGAAATTCTAGACAAACAGTTAATATAAATATAGATGAGGGAACAGATATTAACCTCTAACTGAGGAGAAAATACAGACCTCCAGATAAAAAATGTAAAAATATAAATAAATCCTATTTGACTAAATTAAAATAAACTATTAAATTGCAATGACTAATATGCCATATCTAAGGAATAATAATAAAGAAAGAAGTGAAATTTATTTTAAAAAATCTAAAAGCTACTGGTCACAGTGTTACATCTGAAAGTAGAATTTGGTTTCTTGAAATAAGTAACATGTTTGAATAAGAATATTGTCACGTGATTGTGGTTCTTGTGTACTGTTACTATTCTTGCAACAGTTTAGTCTGGACTATATTTACCGGGTAATTAAAATGTGCAAATTTTTTTTAATTGCACTTCAGCTTTCCCTCTTTGCATCATAAAAAACAATGTTCCATATTTGTATTATTACTTATTAACTGAAAATAGCATTGCACTAACTTAAAATCTTTGTTTGCCTTTTAACTTGTTTTACTATTCATTTATCAATATTATCTTGTTATGTCATCTTTTTTCCTTAAATAAAATAACATGTTTGGCATAAGAATTTTACCTTAAATAGTGTGGCACCAAGATCTAAATATTCTGATAAAATTTTTATTTTATTTCTTCTGATGTGCCATTGGCTTCTTCCTCTCTCTATATCTCTAAATGTCTTTCTTGTAGCCTAAATCTTTGACTGAAGTTAAAATCAAGTAAATCTAGTTTGAATGTCTCCTCAAGGAAGGACCAATGGTGACTTCTAACCTGAACTTTTTACTTGAGTACTCACAGTACACTTTTCATCGTTGTGAAACTAGGACAGGAAACTTCTTCTGGATTTCTGAAGGTCATTGTCCTCATATGGACTTGTTTTCACTTCCTTCCTGAGGAGCAGTGAGTTTTCTGTGACTGAACTTAGATGTTACAGTTGGAAAGTACCAATGGTACCACTTGGTTTAGTAGACAAATAGTATGGAAGAAACAATAATAAATAGCAGCATACTCAGCCGATCTATAACATACTAGAAGATGCAGAGTTGGCTGTGCTGATGTTGCAGTAAAATCTCCATCTGCTTCTTCCTGGAGAAATATAGCAGAATGAGACTTCTCTAATTAGTCTCTCTCCATGGACTATAAACCTTACTGTGGCCAGCCTCTGAGGGGATATTGTAAACTGAACAACAACAACAACAAATTTCTGAGAAATAAATTGAACTGACTAATACAGTTCTCCTTGGGGTCTGTAAGGGCAGAGAAATGCATAGGTGTCATTACCTTTGTAGATTTTACATAATCTTCGTAGGTTATAGATAAGCACATGTAACATAGACATAACTGATTAGTTTATTTTGCACTTCATATCACACCTTTGGCCTTGTAATCTGCTTATAGATACCAATATAGGAGCAGCAAAAAGACTGGTAGTCATGTTCATGATAATTGCATGTCCCTCTGTATCTCACGTATACACCCAAACTAGCATTCTGAGTGAGTCTGTGAAAGAAGATTGTGTTCCTGTGAGGTGTAGATCCTTTGCAGGTCACACAGTGTGAGGAGGGCAAGGACCACACAGAAGGGTATGTGCTCCGGAACCACTGATTTTCCCATCTGCCTTTAGTGACAAAAATGAGACAACATCAGATGCCTGTTTTTCCTGCAGACACCAATCATCCCACAGAACTCTACAGAGGTGTCTTTACCCAGCCGTCCTTTGCCTGTTTCATTCTAAAGTTCTCTGGCTCTCCTAAATTTCTTCATTCCTCTCATATATCAGAACAGGAACAAACTTAATACCTGTAGCAAATATCCTTAGCTTTTGCTTTTTTTTTGCTTTTTATGGTTTGTTCTGTTTTCTTCCATTAACCCATGTATTTGTTCTTGTCTCTTTCCTTATGCCAGTCAGCTGTGTGCTTGTTGTACATACGAATTTAATAGTTTGCTATCAAGGTAAGCTCTAGCTTAAATAATAATGAAGGTTTACAGTGAGAGTTTACCTCAGCACTCTTGGTTTCATTGTGTTCTGATACAGTGAGTGTATTGATATAAACAGACCAACTTCTCATACACGCCACATAGGTAGACTGCCATATATTATTAATCCCATCTCAGTAGATGTACCTGTGTGACTGAATATTTGTTTCAAAAATCAGTGTGGTATCTATTACCTCTCAAGTGACTCATGGATGAGATCACTTGCACCTCAGCAGCTTCTGGACATTGAATACAAGTGTCTCCTCAGAGTCCCACATCAGTGAAGGCATGCTCATCCAAAAACTGCAAGGAGTGGCAGCACAAAGAATAACAGCAGTGATGACCCTGACAAGGAATATGTTAGAATATTAATCAGTAGGATCAGTGTTAAGGAATAGCTGGTAACAGTCAGAAGAGATAAGCATAAAGGAACAGCTTGATAGAGTATCTTCTCTATTAGAACAAAGAACAATGGAATAAAAAACAGAGACTAAAATATTTTGTATTATATCTGAGCCTTCTGTTAGAGCTACGTGAAAAAAATATCAATAAGTAGTTTTGAAGTCTTACTTAAAATTTAACAATGTGCCCAATTTTTCTCTGGACTTTCCTGGGAAGTGGTCATTTTCAACCATATTTTTGTGGTTTAACTCTAACCAGCAACTAAGCACCACACAGCTGCTCACTCACTCCCCTGCAGTAGGATGGGGGAGAGAATCAGAAGAGTAAAAGTGAGAAAACTCGTGGGTTGAGATACACACAGTTTAATAGGTAAAGAAAAGCCACATACACAAGCAAAGCAAAACAAGGAATTCATTCACTACTTCCCATCAGCAGGCAGGTGTTAGCCATCTCCAGGAAAGCAGGGCTCCATCATGCATAATGGTGACTTGGGAAGACAAATGCCATCACTCTGAATGTCACCACTACCTCCTTTTTTACTCAGTTTTTTATTGCTGAGCAAGATGTCAGATGGTATGGAATATCCTTTTGGTCAGTTGGGATCAACTGTCCCAGCTGTGTTTTTCCTTACAACTTCTTGTGCATCCCCAGCCTCCCCACTGGTGGAGTAACATGAGAAGCAGAAAAGGCCTCAGCTCTGTGCAAGCACTTCTCAGCAATAGCTAAAACATCTCTGTATTATCAACACTGTTTTTATCACAAATCCAAAACATAGCTCCATACCAGCTACTACGAAGAAAACTGACTTTAACACTACCAAAACCGGTAAGCACATATGAAATATACTTTCCTATTCTGATTCTGATTTTTCCACAAAGCATTACATACAAATTCTACAACCTGAGGAATGTCTCAAATCTCAAGGAAGGTAATAGTGAGATATTCAAAAAAGGAACCATGTTATTTTAATTTAAATTGTTCCTTATTTGACGGCAATTCAATGTACCTCATTGAAAGACTGGAAGTAAATCCTGTATTTGTGCTCTGACTAATGAGAATGTATAATTGAATAAATAGAAATATTACATATGCATTTATGTGCATAAATTAAAAATTAAATTTCTTTGAAAATTGAATAAAAAATATGTATCTACAAATCTACAAAAAAAAATATATATTTTTTTTTTTTTCCAATCAACTGGAAAAAATATAGGGGTCAGAACATTTTAAAGCTGAATTATTGTTTTAGAATAAATGTGTCTGCAGGCACATCAAATGAATTATTTAGCTTCTCTTTTGAATTGACCATTGATTTTGCCCCCTTAAAACCAGAATTATTATTTACAGTTTAGAAAATAAATCAGAACTTTGTGAGATTTTTCCTGCCCTCTAAATATGTAACTAAACTAATTTTCCTTATGCATTTATGTTCAAGATTGAATCACTGAAATTTCTGTTGCCATTACTGTTTTCATTCTTTAGAGTTCCATCATAATTTCTATCAGAGATGAAAAATGAGAGTTAAATAGTCACACTTTATCATCCTCTGTTCTGTGTACTTTAAATTAAATTAACTTTGTGCAACTTTCATTAATATAGTCTTGTTTATCTCAGTGGAGTAAGGTAAACAGTAGAAAAGAAAACCCAACCATAACCATTTCCTTCAAAATTAAACATGTGTACTTTAGAACTGATCTTTCAAATCCTGAACATCCTTCATATTCACGTACATTTCAGCCACAACTGAGTACACAGAGTACCTAAAGGATTAAGTCCATCCTCTCTGTACCATTTTTTGTGCTCATCCCTCACATTTCTTTTTAAGAAAATACTCTTATTTTTTTAAGAAAAAGTGCAAAATTTTATGCAGATACAAAATCGTAAATAGAGTATTTTCAGTTAAAGTTTTGAAAATATTCCTTTTGTATTGGAGCATGCTGACAGTACAGTGCTTCAAGTATTTCCACATCTTTGCAAATCTTTGCCCATTATTTCTTGTTATCCATTTATAGAACAGAATGCATAAATGGTTAGATGAAAGGAAAACAACTCGAACAATAGATTCTTATCATCACTCACAAATTATCCTCAACATTATAAAGGGAATAATAATAAGAAAAATGAAAAATAACAAAGAGCAGTTGTAAGAAATTGTACTCCATTTCTGAATCATTTGTGTATAGTAAAAAAAAAAGTAAAACATCCATTGTATATATTAGTTTATTTTGTAAAGATAAAACAAAATTAGTATTTTTGAAATATTTTTTTTTTAAACTTACAAAGCCTAAAACTTTATTTAGATGTTTTCTCTGTTTTTCCATCAGGAAGTTTAAGCATATCCTGACCTCCAATTTGAAAATAAAATAGTGGTAAGAAAAGGCACTTGATCTGAGAAATTATCGAATCACAATTGTATCAGAAAATAAGTAAACAATCATGCTCTTTTATTTCATAACTCTAACATCAATAGACAGCGGATATGGGCAGTTCAAAGGATTTAGTCCTCCTGTACGGGCTTGCTTTTTCCATTTGGCCATTTTTTATTTTTTTTTCACTGTACTTTTCTATCTTAAAATTTTACTGCTGATTTATTGTAGGAATGTTAATTATTGTCCTCTCATGAGTTCTGAATAACTTTGACTTTGGATATGGAAACATCTGCAGGTTGACGAAGTAACAGCTATTAAATAATCATTATTGTATTTGGATTTAATTTAATTTTTTTGGTTGGTTGTTTTTTTTCTGTCTCTGTTGGGTGAAGAAGTAACACCTACCCAGGAAGAAGCTTTCAGAGGTAATTTCTCTCAATTCTCTAAAAATTATCTACTTTGTTCTGAAAACATTCTTTTGGGGAATTGTTATGCTAGGATGTTTGAGAGCTATAAACTGAGAGGTGAACACACCTCAAAATTTTACTTAATTTATTTGAGTCTTCATTCTCCTAACAGAAAGTATCTTCATTATGCATATACATATGCAATATACATAATTGCTAAAATTAACATAGCAAATTGTCTGTATCTATGGGGTCTGGCTGAGATGGAGTTAATTTTCTCCACAGCAGCCCTCAGAGTGCTGTGCTTTGTATTGGTAGCTAATAATAAGCCAGTATTTCAGCTACTGCTGAGCAGTGCTCGCACGGCATGAAGACTGTCTTTCCAAGATTCCCCTCTTACCAGTAGGCTGGGGATGGGCAAAATCTTGGGAGGGGACATAGACAGGACAACTGACCCAAACTGGCCAAAGTGATATTCCATACCATATTCCATACCATATGATGTCTGCTCAGCAATAAAAGCTAAGAAAAAGGGATGTGGAGGGCATTGGTTATCATGTTTGTCTTTCAGAGTAACTGCCATGCATATTGAAGCCCTGCTTCCTGGGAAGTGGCTGGACACTGCCTGCTGATGGGAAGTAGAGAATAAATATCTTGTTTTCTTTTGCTTCGTCATGTAGCCTTTGCTTTTGCTTTATTAAACTGTCTTGATCTTGACCCATGAGATTTTCTTCCATCTTATTTTCTCTCCATCCTGTCCTGTGGAGAAGGGATGTGATAGAGCAGATTGGTGGGCACCTGGCATCCAGCCAAGGTCAACCCACCACAGCATCAAACTCTTTTTCATTCTTTTCATTCATAATTTCTCATCTCCCTTGTTTATAAAATACATCATATCATTCTAAAAGATGCCTCTTATTGCAATAAGATATTATTTTATGAAAATATATTACTGAATTTTACATTGTATGATCATCATTATAATCTAGATAACTTTTTATTAATCTAAGCTGCTTGTACAGTATCTAACATATTTCTTGTTTTAGTCATCTGTCTTATTTTAGAAAAATGTCCTAAGTTTGGGTATTTGTATTGCTAATCTATGTATGTAACCTGTCCCAGAACAATCATAACATTTGTCAAATAATCATTTGTGTATAATCAAAGAATATCTCGGATTGATGCAGTAGATAACAAATATTTTCAAATAGTTTCTTGAGCATTTCTCTTCAGTGTCTGAAAAACATTAGACAATCTCAAGCATACTTTGCAGGGTGGGAAAATAAACAGCCTAACAGAAGATTTTCCTGTCTCTACAGAGCCTTTATAGAGACGATCTCAAAATCTACAGAAAAATACCCTGCATATCTACTGTCTTCTTATTGTTAAGGTGTCTTAAAACCCATTGCCCTATAAAGGTGCGTCAATGATTTTTTCATACAGTAGACTACTACAATGACTCCCCACGTTCTTAATCATAGAAAAAACAACATTAATGATCAGTCAGTAAAGTTTAACCAAAAAATGTATTGTTAGGTTTTGGGGAAATATACAGTATTTAAATCCACGAAGAAAAAACATAGCGAGAAATAATAAAAAATAAAGACACATGCATATTTTCAGTACAAAGTTTTAGTAGAAAAATTTCATCAAAGAAAAATGCAAAACACGCATTCATTTTAACTTTATTATTTTTACATTTTTCATTCAAAACACAAACCTGTCTCTTGCAGCATTTATGCTGCAAAATAGTAAAAGGAATACACACAAGCTAGAAAGCTAACGATAACATTATGTGTTAAAATCTTATGATTTAAGTCATTATTACATGTGTTTTGTTTTTTTGAAAAGTCTAAGTGTTGCAGTCAGGGTCTGGTGACCAGAAGATGTTGCGCTGTACGGGAAGATAGGTCCCCTCCTTATGATGTAAGCAGACGGAAGTGACGTTGCGAACCCTAGCTATATAATGCCGTGTCACCTATCAATAAACGCCATTTGCCGTCCACCCTATTGGTGTCTGTGAGCTGATGGACCATGCAACCTGGGGCTGGTTGCCGTGCCGTTCCTGACCCAGGTCGCCATGCCTTCGTGAAAGGCAACATCTAAGCTTGAAAGCAGGGAAGGAAAGAACAAAGCTTATTTTTGGTATGTACAGGGCTAATAACAGGCTGACAAATGTTTAACAACTGTAAGGATGTGAAGTTGTTACATGCCAGTGTTTTAAAGTTCCATTAGACACTGTTCTCTGACAGACAGAAACTGAATGTGTTTACCTGTTTTGTGCTAAAGGTGTTGATCTAGTGAAATGCTTTTTTATTACTTATTTTCTGTTGAATTAGAAGTTTGTAGTATGCTTGCAGCATCAGTAGACAAGTTCCCTATTGAATTTATTTTGTGATTACTGGTGGAGCAAACAAAAGCTTTTTTTTCTGTTCTTCCTAGCAGAAAATTAAACAATGTTACAATTTGGAATGGATATGAACTGACATTTTCCCAGTGGCTTTTGCCAGAATTTAGTCATTTCAGCAATAAAAATTGCTAACATTTTTCATAAAATTTACTAAAGTACAGATACACTGAAAGCTTGGAACTGGATTCTCCATATCCATAAGTCTACATCTAGTGAGGAAAATATTAATGTAGAAATCAGTTTATTGTTTATTACCTATATTCTTTTTCACTGTAAACATTAATGACAGAAAGCATTATTATATTTAACTTGCATGTAAATGTGAAATATTTCTTTAACTAAACAGTTCAATTAGTTCCTGACACACAGATGTTTTAGAGGGAGAAAAGAGAGCTAGGATTTATGCTAATATATTTCTGATCTTACAGCATTTATCTCATTGACGAAAGGGCTGATTAGTAAAAAAATATGCTAATACAGAAAATAGTCTAATACAGAAAGCTCTAAGAGTTGAGGAAGGTGTTATTCGGTTGTTGAATTTTTTTTAAGATTCTTGCTATTTCAACTATCTAACATGACATTCTTTTCAAAGCCCCTCTTTACCAAGAAAAAATAATTATTAGGTGATTCTTAAGAAATTTCAAAGCCTCCTCTGAAAGTTTAAGAAAGTAATGTTCTGAAACAAATAATTTGAGGCATTGTAAAGTTGTATGTAGTATTTTGGCAATGATTCAGCAAAGTAGTTAGGTAGGTAATTCAGGGAGACTTGAATTTTTTAAAAAAATGAGTATATGATTTGTACCTTGTACTTTCTAGACATGCAAATGAAATTGTAGCATAGCTGTACAATTACAGTTCCTTTCAAGTATTCCAGCATTTTAAAGGGTTTTCATGTGCTATGCAAAATAATGTTCCATGTAATAAGTAATTTAAATGAGTATGCAGTTTAATTGTGCATTAAAACTTTTCTTGCAAATTGGATTGCACAATGAAAGGTTTTTCTCCAAACCCTTATAATAAAAAGCTTGTTTTTTTCCAGATGGAAATTAGAAATATATTGTGTCTATTTATTGATAAAGGATTCCTAATATATGGGTTTGCATCATAAACAAATGGTATCTTGTCTTTTATTGAATTTTTGCTTTAAACCTGTTTGGCCCTGGAAAAAAAAACAACTAACCAACCAACCAAAAATCCACCCAAAACCCCAATAAAAAACCACAGCCCTGCGTTGTTTTCTGTTCGAGGTTAGCATATCCATACACATCTTGGCAAAGTTTTTCTGTAAGGTATTCATTGCAAAGTATGATTTGCCTGTAATCAAGGTAAGCAGCTTCAGGTATACAGATAGTAACAAAGCAAGATAGTGGGGAGATGTAGAAAGTAAGTCAAGAAATCTTACTACTATTAGGTGAGAACATGGTAGTGACAATAAGAAAAATGGTAGTGTTTACACAGAAAAAAAGATATTGCAT
>NW_010312738.1:66572-74155 GCF_000700745.2 Antrostomus carolinensis
CATTATTACTGTATTCTTATCGCAAAACTTCTTATAGTGTTATATGAAGAGACAGACACACAGAAATACTATCGTGGCAAGAATTGTCAGTTTGACTATATTAACTCCCTGAGTTCCCTTCTCAAGTGTACAAAACCAAATTCCAATTGACAGTAAATGAAATGACATCCTGGTAAACGTTCAGATAATAGCGGGAGATTAGAGTAAAATTAGTTTCCTTCCATTCCCCTGTATCCTTCTTTACCTCATGTGCAAGCTCTCCCATTTAAAGGATCTTCAGAGGGCTATAACGAGATGTTTCCCCTCATCAAGATAGGGTCTACATTCTTATTTTCTTTACCCATATGAACAGTAAAGAAAGTTTTTCTCTCTAGAGATAAACTTTGCAAATAGTTGTGCAATAGAGGGTTTCTGACAAACAAAATACAGCCCAGTGTACCATACCTTTTACAACCAACATATTATGAGGTATTTATACCACTATTCCTGCACTACAAGTGTTTTGCTGTGATGGAAGTTATCTCAGTTTCTTGGTAAGAACTACTGAACTCCAGTGATATAAATGTTTGGTAGCTAAGTTGTTAGGATAATTTTCAGCTGAGACAAGACTGGTCAAACACTAAACTGTTCAAAGCTGCCTTGAGGTCCTTTTTAGATCCTCTAATGAACAGGAAGAAAAGCAGAACTACTGGCATGACAGCTATCATCAGCTATCATCATGACAGCCTTCCTTCTACTAGGCACCCACTCCCTGCAGTTTTCTCTGGCTCAAATCTTTCGTTGTTTGTTAACACTAGTATTATTTCCATGTTCACTGTGTCCACTGTATTATGGAGCTCTGTCTACATGCAACAGAAAATGCAGTTCCTGACCCCAACCTCTTTTCAGACTGCCTCAAGAAAGGAAGATTATAATCCGTGATTCTTTTTAGTTTGTTTATATATATTTCTATTGGACATTTTCTTGCAGTTTCTACACCAAGCCATTATTACTTGGCTAATTTCTTGCAGGTGTCACACACTGGTGAATGAACTATTATTCCCACTTGGAGGCTAGATCTCCCTTTACATAGGGAGATCTTGGTTTTGGTTTTGATTGTTTTTTGGTTTTTTTTTAAGGTAAAATGGATGAAATATTTCTGTCATATTTTCTGTTTATTTTTCAGAATCAGCTGCTGCTAAAATCAACACACCCACTTCAGATACTTGTACTTTCTCGCTTACCTTAATTATTAACTACTTTTTAATGGACTTATGGCTACTAGTATTAAAACATTAGTACAAGTTTCCATCTACCAGTTTGTAGTTTTAGCCTGTAATGAACAACTGGATTGACCTGGAGGGTGACACTTTAATCAGACTTGAACATGGCAGGTGAAGAATCAGACAAAAAAATAGACATAAGATAAAGCTGGTGAACATTCAAACGGACAAGACTGAGTGCAGGAGTGGTATGTATTGAAAATAAACCTGATCAGAAGTGACAGTCTGAAACTTTGTTGTGTAAAGTAGAAAGTTTGGAAGAAGAAACTGCAAGAGAAAAACAATCTTGTAGGATGGCAAAAAGAACCCCAACCAATCAACCAACCAACCAAAAAAAAACCAGAAAAAGTTTCCCAACAAAAGTGTAATCAGGAGATTCATAAAATAAAGATTTAATTACTCCTTAATTAAACCTGGCAAAAGTGGAAGAAACACTGTGACATCCTAACAGTACCATGCAATTTCTATACCCATCCAAAAAGTTTCTCTAAGCTTGATGTTTTGTTCTGTACTGTAACTTCCTAACATATTTTTTATCGTACAATTTTTAACTTCTGTTTTAGGTTAGGCATATTAAAGTAGAAGTTCTTATTTAAGCAACTGCTCTTATGGTAACATCCTGAAGCATTTCTACTGCTCTTTTTCAGTTGTGGAACACTTGTGGGTCCTCAAACATTTAGATTAATGAATAGACATGTTATACACAGTTACTTTTATACAAACTAGTTCCTTTAAGTTCCCAAGCTGCTGATCTTCATCCGTTACTTCTGTTTTACGGATGCAATGCAAACTGGGACAGCACATTAGCAAAAAAATTTCTGTAAAATAATTTTACCAATTTTGGCTGTATGAAGAGATTTGGAGATGAGGGAAACCCCATAGAGGAAGACAAAAAGGTTTAATATTAGCAAGGGAAGTTCAACAAAACAGAGAGAGTATTCAGAGGGACCCACATTCATCATAAACTTGGTTGGATGAGAACAAAGGGGAGAGATAGAAAGGAAGGGAGAGAGAAGTGACTACTACTGAAAACTGCAGCTTATTTTGCTCAATAAAGGCAAAAAGGTCATTATCTAGTGTCTAAATGGAGTCACGCAGTGAGTATCCAGCAGAGGGAGATTTACTATGTGTGACATTTTCTTCTGTAATTAAACCTACAGGATTAGTTACTAAACATCTATTTTTTTTTTTTTTAAGTGATGTGTTTGTGCGCATGTGCGTGTTAAAATGCCCCTGAATTCAGTCAGCTGTGCAAAGCTTTTCAAGATCCATCCAGGTGTGAATGTCAAACCAACAAATTTTTATTCCTGATTACAATGCAGACTCTCCTTTGGAGCTGTATCCATCCTCAATTTGAAATATCAACATATAGTATAACATAAGGGTTTTTGCTGCAATCCATGTCAAATTTTATTACAGATAGGGAAAAAATAAACTGTGATGCATATGAATAATTTGTTACTGATGGAGAATATTAAACATACACCTTATTATAATAAAAATATTGATTTTTTTTTGTTTTAAAAAGGAAAAATTTCTGAGAGCAAGATTGTTTTTAAATGTTTGGAATAATTAAATATTTTTTTCTGTATGCACAGAAAAATGTGGAAATCAGTGATGTTCTGTAGAAATCAAGGCTATGTGCCAAACATCAACTCTTTGAAGTGAGTGATAAATTGATTTAAAAGAAACCCCAAACCTCAACCTTTTTTTCTTCCTTATAGTTTCCTTACTGTACCATCATTGTGCAAGTACCTTGATGGGAATGGAAGAAGGTATCAAAACAAACAGTATCCATAGTAAAATATTTAAATTAATATTTTAAATAATTTAGACCTGAAAAAAAAATCTGAATAAATGGAATTTTTAATGAGAAATATACAAATAAAAAATATATATTGTAGGATGAATGTGTAATGCCTTGAAAAAGCTCATTATTTACAGGCAAATAATGTATCTTTTATCATGTAACTCAGCTTGGAATAATTATTTTGAGTTAGTTGTTCTGAAGTAGAATTTCTTTATATGAAGCCCTAATAAGCTAGAAAGATGTGATTCCATGGCTTCCTTTGAAATAGAAAAAAAACCCCAAATCACCTTGAGGTATGTAGTAGCAAGTAGTATCGAGGGACACCTTTCTTTGCTTTAGAGAGTATTTTATTCAAGATGAATGATAGCAACTTAGCAGAATATAAGCAACATAGCTTCTTGACAGAATTATATAAATATCCTCTTTTCCTTAAGACAACAGAAACCTCTCTTCTTCACCTGGAAAAGGATCCCAGAGTGAGCCACTTGTGTTCTCTATAGTAGAGGCACACTTTGTGCCAACTGAAGTATTTTTGTCCATCACTTCTCCTCAGCCACTTCCTTCACCCCACTCTCTAGTAGATCCTTCAACAGCAGCCACATCTTAAAAAAGTAAACTTCTTTTAAAGAGATTTTTTTTTTCTTTCTTCTTTTTTGGTCTTTGTACATAGCAAATTTAAAAACACAATGACCCGTTAAAAATTACAATTAAAAAGCTTAAGGCAGTATTTCAGCTTAAAGCTTTTTTTATGACCTAGTGCTCTAAAAAGTTGAAGAGTAAACATGTAAAAAGACTGAAGGTTAAAGGATGACAATGCTTAATAGTCTGCTATGAAAAATACTTTAATCCTTGAGACAGCATTTGTCTGTGGTGTGGAGGCCAATGTGAGGGCCTTTGTACCTGTCGAGCCCTGTGGTAAAATTATGCAGAGTAGATGAAGGCATCATTATAGAGGCTTGTGGTGGGGCAACAAAAGGATCATCAGATGTGGGACTACACAGGGTCCAGCAGTGCACTGCTGTTATTGATTAAACTGGTAAATAATGAGCTCAAAAAGTTTTGAGCAGCTGTTAGTGTCAGAGGTCAGATTGATCTTCAACAGCAAGGAGTGAAGGTAACAGAGTTTAAAGTGCTCTGGAACAGACCAAAGCCCCAGAGGATTGCACCCCAAATGTTCTTGAACTGCAATGTGATTTGCTCTCTTTTGTTTTCCAGATTGTCTGTAAATTAGACTATTTTAAAAACATGTTAATTATTTACAGACACTCTGAATAATTTGGATAAATACTTTTGAGATAAAGCTGTTTTTCTTAATCTACCTGCTTCAATTTAATATCTGTTGTTTACGCTGTAGTTTTGACCACAAAAATGATAATTAAGCACAGGTTCAAGAGCAGGTTTGTAGGATGTGAAAACAGACTTTTGACCTCAGGTTGCTTATTGGAGAATAAATCTGTTAAATACAATGGAGGTATTTGACAAAAGGTCATCAATGTAAATAACATGATAGACTACTGAGCTGTGATGGAGGGAAGCATCCAACAGATAAAACACCATTCTGAACAATGTCTCTGCTTTTCATTAGATCACTTCTTAATGTTTCTGTTATTCTATTATGCATTTGTATGCAGATAACTTTTATAAAAAACATCATTTACATGCCTCTGCTGGTCAGTCAGTACTTCTCTAATTTATCACTCGTGTTGCAGTCTCTGCTGCAGAGTTTTCATTGAAAATAATGTGTAAAATGAGTGTGAGGAAAAGTAGCCATTTGGTATGAACATTCTTTCAAAGAAAACACTCCAGGCTTTCACATATGCTGCTAAAATCCTAGTGACTCCTACCTAATCTGGATTTCTTCATAGGACGGCAGGAGGAAGGTATTGAGATATCATAATGGTTGAACTCATTATTCTAATTATAGTTGTCTTAGGATGGATTTAAGAAAAGAAATGAGAAAGAAAATGTAGAAACCAAAAATTAGAAGTTATTCATACTTTTATTTTCAATAATAAGTTTCTTCAAAAGACATAATTCTCTTAACAATTGCTGGCATTTTTAAAGTTCTAAAATATTTCTGTGCCCTAGAATTTTAAATAGATATCCAGTCATTTATTGATTAAAGGAAAAACAAAACCACAATTATTATTTGTTGATATTTACTGGATGTGGTTTACATGAATATAAACACACTGCCACAGCTACTTTTACTCTTTAAGAATCATATCACATGTAATTTCAATTGACTGACCCATGGCATATCACAGAATCACAGAATCATAGAATTGTAGGGGTTGGAAGGGACATGTGGAGATCATCTAGTCCAAACCCCCTTCTAAAGCAGGTTCACCTAGAACAAGTTGCACAGGACTGCATCCAGGTGAGTTTTGAATATCTCCAGAGAAGGAGACTCCACAACATCTCTGGGCAGCCTGTTCCAGTGCTCCGTCACCCTCACAGTAAATAAGTTTTTCCTCATGTTTAAGTGGAATCTCCTGTGTTCCAGCTTTTGCTTGTTTCCCCTTGTCCTATTACTGGCCACCACTGGAAAGAGTCTGGACCCCATATTTTCTCATTCTTAGTTGTAAAAAAATGTTATTTTTTTTTTCATAATAGAATAAACAAATCTATTATTTCATATGTTTGTACATTCATATGTAAGCCTTTCTTGTGATCTGCAATCTCTTTCACTAAAATATTCACCACTCTCTTTCAAAGTGGTGCAGTAGGTCACTAAATTGTTGAATAATTTGCTGTTATTTTCCAGAAAATCCTATGGGGACTTTGATTGTAAGTATTAATTGTAAATAGTTTACTGTTGCTGAATATTTGATGAATGCTGAAATGATGCATAAAATAACATGGTATATTTTTAGCTTTACTTTGACATTATAGATATATTGAAAATCAGATTTCTAGTAGCAAAGTGTCCGTGAATTCAGTTTTTATTTCCATGAGAATTATTCTGTAGTCAAATCTCACATTTATTTTCTGACGATTTGTGGCATAGGAAAGAATACTAGCTTGTTCTCAGAGCATAATTTTTCTGAAAACATATTTTAGAGTGAAAAGAGTTTTTTTCTTTATTCAAATGCTTGTAAAACTTGCCACATTAGGTTAGTAGAATGTGTTCTAATGTACATAGAATCATAGAATGTTTTGGGTTGGAAGGGACCTTAAAGATCATCTAGTTCCAACGCCTCTGCCAAGAGCAGGGACACCTTCCACTAGACCAGGCTGGTCAAAGCCTCATCCAACTTGGCCTTGAACACTTCCAGGGAGGGGACAGCCACAACTTATCTGGGCAACCTGTTCCAGTGTCTCACTGCTCTCACAGTAAAGAATTTCTTCCTAATATTTAATCTAAATCTACCCTCTTTCAATTTAAAACCGTTACCCTTCGTCCTATCACTTTCTGCCCTTGCACTTCCGCCAGCTCCCTCAGTACGGTGGAGTGGATCCATCCAGCCCCATAGACTTGTGGATGTCTAAGTGGTGCAGTAGGTCACTAACCATTTCTCCTTGGATTATGGAGGCATCATTCTGCTCCTCATTCCTGTCCCCCTGCGCAGGGTTCCATGTATGCAGAGAGCAACCTGTCTTACCTTTAAAGACCGAGGGAAAGAAGGCATTAAGTACCTCAGTCTTTTCCTCATCTTATCACAACGTTTCCTTGTGTATCCAATAAAGGATAAAGATTCTCCTTAGCTCTCCTTTTGTTAATAATACTAATAATACTAAAATTAATACTAATAGTAATTTATTTATAGAAGCTTTTTCAATTGCCTTTTACTGATGCAGATAGATTGAGTTCTAGCTGGGATTTGGCCATTCTAATTTTCTCCTTGTATAGCCTTATGAGGTATTTGTAGTCCTCATAAGTTGCCTGTCCCTTCTTCCACAGATCATAAACCCTCCTTTTGTTCCTGAGCTCCAGCCTAAGCTCCCTGTTCAGCCAGGCTGGTGGTCTTCCCCACCAACTCATCTTTTGGGGACAGTCTGGTCCTGCTCCTTCAAAATTTCCTTCTTAGAGATTATCCAGCCTTCCTGGACTGTTTTGCCCTTCAGGACTGCATCCCAAGGGACTCTGCCAAGCAGACTCCTCAACAGCCCAAAGTCTGCCCTCTGAAAGTCCAAGGTGGCAGTCCTGCTGACCCCTCTCCTGACTTCTCCAAGAACATAAAACTCTATAATTTCATGTTCATTGTGTCAAAGATGGACTCCAACTGTCCTCACTCCTTCACCCACCAGTCCTACTCTGTTAGTGAATAACAGGTCCAGTGAGTCACCTTCCCTGGTCAGGAATAGCAGCTTTGTCAGGAGGCTGTTTTACACACACTCCAGGAACCTCTGAGATTGCCTCCTCTCTGCTGTGTTGTATTTCCAACTGACACCTGGCAAGTTAAAGTCTCCCCACAAGACTGAGAGCCAATGATTCCGAGATGTCCTCTAGCTGCTTGAAGAATATTTAATCTACCTACTCATCTTGGTTGGGTGGTCTGTAGCAGACC
>NW_010312739.1:0-1037 GCF_000700745.2 Antrostomus carolinensis
TCCACCCAAGGGCACTGAGGGAGCTGGCAGAGGTGCTCAACAAGCCACTTTCCATCATTTACCAGCATTCCTGGCTAACCAGCGAGGTCCTACTGGACTGGAGGTTAACAAATGTGTCGCCCATCTATAAGAAGGAGTGGAAGAAGGATCTGGAGAACTACAGGCCTGTCAGTGTGACCTCAGTGCTGGGGAAGGTTATGGAGCAGATCATCTGAGTGCCATCACCTGGCATGTACAGGACAACCAAGCGATCAGGCCCAGTCAACATGGTTTTATGAAAGATAGGTCCTGCTTGACTAACCTGATCTCCTTTGATGACATGTGACCTGCTTAGTGGATGGGGAAAGGCTGCGGCTGTTGTCTACCTAGACTTCAGTAAAGCCTTCTCCTGCAGAAACTGGCTGTTCACAGCTTGGATGTGTGTACCTGTGGGTAGAAAACTGTCCAGATGGTTGGACCCAAAGACTTGGGGTGAATGGAGTTAAATCCAGATGGTGGTCAGTCACAAGTGGTATTCACCAGTAGTCAGTATAGCGGCCAGCTCTGTTTAATGTCTTTATCAATGATCTGGACAAGGGAATGAAGTGCACCCTCAGTAAGTTGCAGATGACACCAAGCTGGGTGGCAGTGTTGGTCTGCTTGAGGGTAGGAAGGCTCTTACAGAGGGATCTGGACAGGCTGGATTAATGGGCTGAGGCCAATTGCATGAGATGCAACAAGGCCAAGTGCCGGGTGCTGCACTTGGGTCACAACAACCCCGTGCAACACTACAGGCTTGGGGAGCAGTGGCTGGAGCCGCCTGGTAGAAAAGGACCTGGGGATGTTGGCTGACAACTGGCTAAACATGAGCCAACAGCGTGCCCAGGTGGCCAAGAAGGCCAATGCGCCTGGTAGAAAAGGACCTGGGGATGTTGGCTGACAACTGGCTAAACATGAGCCAACAGCGTGCCCAGGTGGCCAAGAAGGCCAATGGCATCCTGGCCTGTATCAGAAACAGTGTGGCCAGGACCAGGGAAGTCATCCTTTCCCTGTACTCG
>NW_010312739.1:1153-15206 GCF_000700745.2 Antrostomus carolinensis
GAGAACACGTCTTAGGAGGAGTGGCTGAGGGAACTGGGGGTGTTTAGACTGGAGAAAATGAGGCTCAGGGGAGACCACCTCACTCTCTACAACTACCTGAAAGGAGTTTCTAGTGAGGTGTCAGTCTATTCTCCCAAGTAACAATCAATAGGATGAGAGGAAATGGCCTCAAGTTGCGCCAGGGGAGGTTTAGATTGGATATTGGGAAAAATTTCTTCACCAAAAGGGTTGTCAAACACTGGAACAGGCTGCCCAGGGAAGTGGTCAAGTTGCCATCCCTGGAGGTATTTAAAAGATGTGTAGATGTGGTGCTTAGGGACATGGTTTAGAGGTGGACTTGACAGTGTTAGTTCAACAGTTAGACTTGATGATCTTAAAGCTCTTTTCCAACCTAAATTATTTTGTGATTCTATAAAATTAGAGTAACAATAGTGCACCTAAAAAGTTCTCTATATTTTTAGTAAAGACAACTAATCAAGTTATATATATATAACGCCAACACCACCTAATCCCCCTAAAGAAATTTACCCCCCAAAAATAGATTACCTTCATTTCCCCATATAAACTGGCTGCCTTCAGGAAATTGCCTTGAAATATGCTTTACTAGTTCAGCAATGCTACGACTTTATCTATTTTTCATTATCTGTTTTTTTTTTCTCAAATGGTTTTAATACATTTGTTCTGAGTTTGGTATGTCACTGCTATTTTAAAAGAGTTGCAGAAATATCTTTGTGGTAGTTGTAAGGAATTTTAAACCCCTAAAGACTCTCTGACCAAATAGGATCACACCAGAAGTTACGGTGCTGATCAAATGTACTTGTTACATCCTCATCCACATCTAAAATGCTGTACCAGAGACTGCTTCAAAAGAGCAGGAGGATGGAAGGTCTTTTGGAAACTTTTGCACTGCATGTCTACAGGACAAAAAAAAAAATCTTTTTAAAGCAACATCAGAAATAAAAACTGCTAGTCTTCCTATGACTCTTCTATTTTATTATTTTCTCTAGTGAAAACTTTCAACTGATGCTTTCACTGATCTCTTCTAACATCTTATTTCTCCCTAAGAAGCTGATGTATAAGAAAAAAAAGGTAACTCTGGGATGAACTGTAATTCTTAAGTCAGCATGTTCTGTTCGATTTCACTAAATGAGAAGAACCTTAAATATGCTCTTCCTCCTGTGCCCTTTTTGATCATAGTATTAAGATGGACCTGAAATCCAGCCATCTTTCCTCTCTTTTGAGGTACAAATCAAAATGAAAAGCCACTGTGGAATCTCATCTTGTAGGCAATACTCACATATTTAATATCAGAAAATGGATTATGATACTATTGTTATATTACCATTTAGGCTACTGATCAGGGTGCTGTTGTAGATGCCATACAGGTTTGGAAGAAAAAATAGGTTTCAGACCCAAAGACTATAAAAGTTCTATGCAAATTAAAAAGCAGTCATTTGGAAGAGAAAGAAGTGCAGCATGTCCAATAGACTAAGCAAAATTCAAGCTAAACTGCTGCCAGGTAATCACTGTAATTTATAAATACATATCATACAGATAGAGGCACCAGCTTGCTGCTGTGTTGAATAGATACTGCACAGATTGCACTTTATTCTGGTCTCACCATTGTTCTTTAGTTTTAGGGCAAGAGCTACAAGAGGTTGGAAGACTCATAGAAAGCTGAAACTATTTTAGATCAACTAAGCAGCATTGTTTTCCTTTTTCACAAGTGCTATGCTAGATGCAATACCTTTATTTTTTTGTTTAAGAGTTGGAGTTGCAGCTTGTAGGGACCCTAGGAAAACTCATTGAACCATCCCACGTGCTCTTGCTTACACTGAGGAATGGCAAAGCTTCTGTAGGAATCTTGAATCCAGAAATATTTGACCGTTGCCATCAGCTTCCCAACACCCTTCACTTCTTCCAGGGGTAGAAAATGGTGCTACTTGCTCTCTTCAGTGGAGTCATAAAGAATGTAGGAAGAGTGTTTATGGAACTTCTTGAATTGTTGAACATATTGCCAGTGAGTAGTTTGTCTGTAAACCAGTGGGATATATCCAGTAAAAACAGATGGCCAATCTCCATTCGGCTCTATGCTGTATGACACACAACAGTTTTCTCTCTTTTCTTTTTACAGCATTCTCATTTCAATGAGATTAGTGATGGGGATATTCATAGCAGTCTGTGGCTGCCTGGGCTCTGCATGGCCATCTTCTGCTAGAAGTACCTGGCCTGTTGCTTTGGATGCAGAGATTAATTCTTCCACCCCTTTGCTAGCCTGCACAAGACAGAAAAAAGCATGTCCTGACAATGTTACTGTGTTGTGATTCAGCTTCTGAGGGCACTTCTGAGGAGTAAAGGATGGAGAATGGACTATTAGGATATAGCTACTTCCATTTGTATTCATGAGGACTGTCCTCAGGACAGAATTTGTCTCCCTGATTGCCTTGCAAGAGCATGTACATGTTTGATCTGGTACTTTCCACTGATGTGTAGGGCTTAACTCCAGATATGCATTCATGAGGAAGTGTTGAATGCAGCAGTTCATTGTGAATGCAACCCTGTGTGTACTGCAAAAATTATTTCTTTTTCCCTTTTCTCAAGAGCGCTGAAAATATTTGATCTTTATTTCTTCCCTTCCCATCCTTCCCTTTCCAGGACCATCACTGTGGCATAATTAGGTTCAGGTTTTAGAATTTTGCTGCACTGTATCATACAATATTTACTTAATCTAGTAGAGTGGACAAAGTCTGTGTACGTGCAATTGGAAACCCATACCAGCTGGTTCACTTTAGAGGCCACAGAGTTCTCTTGGGAAAAGGAGAGGCACAATCAAGTTTCTGCTAGGCTGTTTTCTCAGGTGCAGTTTTAGTCCCCTTGTCATGATGCCCTACCAGCTGGTTCTACCAGGTATCTCTTTTTCAAAACAATTTTCAGATGTTTCCATTCCAAGAAAAAAAATAAACTCTGAAAACATGTTTACCAAGATTACCAAAGGAAGGAAGATTATTTCAGCTGGATATAGTCCTTTATTTATTGGAAAGAGATCAGATGAAGATATTTACATTCCTGTTAAAATTAGTGCACTGAGAGGCGCCAACAGGAAGGTATGCATAAGGATATATTTATGTATGCAGGTTGCAATCTAATAAAAAATCAGTCACTTCATGTTCCTAGGTTTGTGAATATTTATCATCATAAGCAAGTAGTAGATAGAGGCTGGGATGAGGAAATAAGAGGATAGGGGAGGATTATTACAACCAATAGAAGACAAATCTCCTAAGTGAAAGCAGATTCAAGCAAAATCCCAGGTAAAACCTGTTGACAGTTTCCTTTGTGTCTCTAAGTGGCACTGACCTAAACCAGCCCCATAAATTAAGCTGCTCAAGAACAGTTCGTAACAAAACAGACGTACTGTCAGCTCCTTGCTGGTGTCCAGTGGGATCCCATCATTTTCTATAAAAGCAACTGGGTGCGCTAATGGTGTGGCTAAGGAAGCATCAGTGGCTTGTAAGAAATCCTTAGTCACCTCTGCAATATACCTGGCAAATTATTAGTACATTTAAGCAAAGCTGTCCATCTCAGTACTGTGGTGTAGTCTGCAGACAGGTTCAAGGCTCTGTACATAATGAACAGACGTGTATCTGCAATTAGAGAGCCACCATCTCTTCTAGTACCAAGTCACTGCAGAAGGGCTGCAAGAGTGTCTGGAAGCAGACTGTGCTTGCACTATTTTAGTAGGCACATGCAGCATAACACACCAAGGTGATCTGGCAGACAGCACATGATCCAGTTATTTCGAATCACCCACTATGTGCTATATGATGTCTAAATGGGTTTTAAGTTTTCACGTCAACTGTAGAACAGCAAATAGTATCAGGTCAAGTGTAATGATGCAGTGGCAAGGTTGGATGAGGCACTATCTGAGAGAGATTCTATGGTACAAAGCTAACTCTTCAGAGAAAATAAAAAGGTAATCACATTTGAACCACAGCATGAATTTATATTGAATCAGTATTTTGACTTATGCAGTGTGTTGCATATTTTTCACCTGATGTTAGGAGCTCTAAAGCTGGTTCATTTATAGTTTTGAGTCATTGTTTGGGTAAGTAGACTGAAAAAAGTGCTGCTGTGTCAAGTGGAAAGTATTCTGAGTTAGTCTTGACTATTGTACGCTAGATGAACCTTTATCATTACTCTTTTCAGCTCTATAAGGAATCAGATGAATCCCTACTGAAGTGGAAATAACACTTTGGTCACCTTTGCTAACATTGGGCAGGGCCTAACTCCACATGGATTTCTCTGGAAATCTGAATCTGCCCAAAGGATAAGGCAGTGATTTCTGTCAGACTCATCCAGAGTGAAGAAATCTGCTGATTAGCTACGGACAGGCAGTAAAGGGATATCTGCACTGTTCTGCTATTGATGTTCAAGCTCTGTCCCTGAAGAGCAGCCTCACTGACATGTTTCATGCTGAAAAAAAACTCCAACTTGTTGTGCATCTGCAAACAATACTTTTTTTCTTTGTTGTCAGTTATCAAGATCTGACTGAAGCTTGACATCAGAGTTCTAATCTTGTCCTGCAATTGCTTGCAGAAGGAAAAGGGGATGTGAAATGAGTCATGAGAAGGGACCAGAGTAGATGATGTTAGTTCTGGTTTCCTCCTCATGCCCTGTGTGTGGTGTATTAGGAAAGGAAAATGTGCCAAAGATGATGGGCTGAGAGCAGTGGCACTCGCCAACAATCATAAAAAGCATGTTGCTGTTTTCTTAGATTCATGCTCTCAGAAATTCTCGTACAGCCAGTAGTATGTTGTCTTAGGTACGTATTTATGTTGTCAGACAAGCATCAAGGAATAGCTGTCTATTTTCAGAGCAATTTTCAAGGTTTGTTACATCTTGCTGGATCTGCCTAGTCCATCAGTCAGGCTGGTGGGCAAAGGAATAACATTGTGGAAAATAAGCATCAGTTCTCTGTGTCAGTTCGTCTGGTGGAGCATCAAGTGCATAGGAGCGCTTGGTTCAGGTGAAGTAGTTGGGGCAATGTGCTGCTGAAATTTATAAAATCTGGATAGTAAGTATATACTCTGCTTATTTGACTGCCTGATGAAAACAGTTTTTTACCGGCAACCAGACTGTGCATCTGTTGTATTTCATGCAAACTCTTACGGTTTTCTATTCTGGGTGGTCTAACTTCCAGTTTGCCTCTGTATAACCTCCTGTGGCAGCTACTACTTGTCACAACTTGGTGATAGCTCTGACCAACTCCAGCCGCTGGCAATGATCTGCCTCCTTCTTATTAAATACAAATACTAGAAATGTAAAAAGCATTCAAGTCATACAGTTTCTTTTTTCTGCCTTAAGAAGGTTATCAACATTTCTAGTTTGTTATATGGAAGCTGCATATTAGAAATACTGGGAATGTTTTGCATTTGCATGTGTAATTCAGGTACTATATGGAAGACATTTTAGATAGTATTAAATATTTTCATGTAGAATTTCTAGAATCCAAATGTAATTATTGGAATTATATTATAAACAGTCAACTTTCATTCTAATTATCCAGTACTTCTTCTGTACTCATGCAGCTATGGTGTCACAGCCAAAGAAATAATTTAAAGAAATATAGTGAATGTTAAAATACATGTATACACACACACACACTGTAATTTGACAAATGCAAAAAATGTGACAACATAAAAAGCACTTTAACGAATCTTGTTATTTAATGTTCAATTTAACAGTTAAGTGGTCATGTATATGTTGGATGTGCTGCCACAGTAAATACTGTTTAATTTAGACCCTTATTCCTTTGGCTTCTTATGCAGCAATTGGCATCCCATCTATTTATGGAAGTACTGCAATTTTTTAACTCCCAGTCCTCCTTCTGGGAGTGTTTGGGAGTGCAGCAAGCAGTTGCAGGAAGGCAATTCTTCTATGATGCCTGTTTTTTCTCTTGGCAATGTGATGAAGATACAAGATAGTACTCAAGGCACAGGTTGGCTGCTTGATGATGGTGACACACTGTGGGGGCCTGTTTTTAGAGAGCAGTCAGCTGGTGGAAAGCGCAGGGCTAATCCTGAGCTGTAATCCAGGTCCTGTGTGTAAAGGAACATATGCTCTTATCTTGGGGCCTCGTAACTTGGAGAGCACACTGGCTTCTAGTCTTCCTGAAATACGCTGTTCTGTGCAGCCAGCACAGCTCTGAAATGGCCTGCCAGTTGCTTTGGCTGCCCCTTGCCCACCACATCTAGAGAACAACATCAATTTCCACTTACTCTCTCTTCGGCCTCTCCCATCTCCTTCATTACAAAGCTATAGTAGCATCCATATGGGTCTCCAGTATACAAAACTAGGATTAACATCTTTTTCTTCCTTTACAGAGCAAGGAAGTTTTTTACAGAAGAATCAGCTTGATTAGCTCACTGGTTTTCATGCACTTGTTTGTTTACATGATATGAAGGTTTTTTCTATGAATGGCAGGAATGTTTAGCATCTGGTTTTGCTGAACTGAAAAGATTTCCTGTCTGTATAATTAGCCTTATTTATACAATTAGAGTTTATCCACTAATTGCTTGGGGTTTTGGTTTGTTTTTTGTTTTGGTTTTTTTTTTTTAGGTTGCGTTCTCTGTATGTAGAACGTTCATCAGAAAGCTCGTGTTGGAAAGTCAGAGATTGAACAAGATTGCTGTTTTTCTCTTTTTCATGTCTTTACAAAGAGTGCATTTGCCACTGAAGCATTGAGTTGTTGAACATTGTCTAAACACCACTTAATGTCAGCATATTTTCCTAAGTGACATGAAGATGAATTCTGGAGAAAAAGTGTCTTAGTGCAATTTCATCAAATAAATAATCTAGTTGTGCCAAGAAATCCCGTAATGACCTGAAGACTTAGTAGCTGCCAAACACACCACTTAGCATTACCCACTCTTCTCGAGGTGTCAAAATAGTGTACAATCGAACACTACAAAAACTGCATTCTCTAGCACTTAATCTTTTCTAAATCTAATTCATTGTGTGCAAATGACACTGTTTTTTACAATAGCAGTATGTATTTATACTCAGCATGGTCCTTGTCTGTCTTTCTAGCATGATAAAGACAGTGGTGCATTCCAAAATTAATCATTCAATTATCCAGTAAAAATAAAAATAAATTTATGTGAACACGCTGGTGAGTGAGAGGAATCAGATTCAGCTACAAAAAAGACAGTCCAAACATGAATGTCATCTGGATAATTTATCAGGCTCAGAATTTGAAGTATTTAATAGTGAACTGTGTCTTCTTTATAGAGATTTTAAAGATTGTATAGATTTTCTAAGAATACCAATGGAATTGATTTTTAGCAACAACAGAGTAGGGTAATTTCTTCTTAGTCCATAAGCAGTCTTTTCAAGCAAAGATAGTCACAAAGTTAGCACAGTGGGATCTGTTAAGCAGGTGGTTGTGTTGCCTTCTTCTCTCAGAGAAATTAGTTCTCTAAGGCTTTACCATGTGCTAGCCTTCATCCCTTGTAGGTTGTTATTTACCCTACAAGACCTGCATTGGAGAGGATTAAATAACTCTGAGAAAAGCAGGCAAACTGAAAAGGCTTCTAAAAATGCAGTTCAGCTGTGTGCTATCTGTGTGTCTGATCCTCTGCTTGTCTGCTTGTGGACACACGCTCATTTTCTACACATGACCTGCCAGGGCAGCAGAAGGGAATACATCATCTACTTGCTATCAAGCAATGGCACATTCTTTTCAAGTTTACCTCAGCTGCATCCTGACCCTACACAGCTGATTGCTCAGATAGGTAGTGTATTAGACAGTGTTAGGAGGTTGAATTCAGTGTAGTTGGTTCCTGGCTTGTTAAAGAACAATAAACAAATCAGTTCTCTGTTCCTTCTATCTGTAAAATGGAAATTACAGAGGATGTTATTTGTGATGATATAACAAAGCAGTGAAGGCAGGTTAGGTAATTTAAATACTTAGAGGATTTTCCTAACTGAGGAGTGATAGAAGTAGTTTAGATGCACTAAATAAAAATCAGTAACTGGCACAGATATATAGTAACGATAATAAATACTGTTGTTATAGAATACATAAATCATATTGCTTCTGTGTTGCAGTTTGATTTGCATAGCTATAAACTCCTTCCCTTATTGCTCAAATATAAACACACCTACTTTTTACACATTCCCCTCTTTTTTTTTCTTTTTTTCTTTTTTTTTTTTTTTAAGACGATGTAACAGAGTTGCTCTATTAATTGTTTTCTACTTAGGTGGGTATGATTCCTACCATCCATTACCAGTTTTTAAATGCATCTAGGTTTGGGTTTTTCACTACTTTTTATAGCCTCGTGACAGAAAGTATTTCTTCATATTCAGTGTTTTCATTTTGAAAAAGCCCAGGTTGCAGTGCTATCCCAGTTGACATTACTTTTTCTAATTCTTTAGATAAATTTTTAAACTTTGGTTAACTCATCCAATAGGATATGGTTGGCAACAGAGAAAAATTTGACGAAAATTCTGGTATTTCAGGCAATCTCATCAAAACGGTCAGAACTGTCATTAAATCATAACTCCCTCTGGAGTGTGTCTCTCTCTCTCTTTTAGGGCCTCTGAGATCAACCTTTCTGTTTTACTAGACTGAAACTTTTATTTTACAGCAGACAACTCCCAAGTGGAATATCTAACTGCAGCAATGTATTTTCTTTGTTAATGCCAGTAGTGTTAACAGCATTGAATTGAATTAAGCTTTACGAAGAGTGTAGTAGTTAGGGGGGATCTTCAAATGCCATTCTCCAAAGTACTTCTTCCTCATAAGAGAATAATTGAGGGGGGGAAGCCTAATGCTTAAGAATTCGCACACAGAACTTCAATGCTGTCATATCCACACATATCACACCGATCTATGAAATAAGGCATCAGTTTTTCTTCCAAACTCTTTGAAAGCACAGGTGCCTTGAATAGATGCTTCAGGTTTGGACAAACTTAAGAGATGGATTTAAAGTCCTACAACTGGGGTTCAGATTCAAGTGACATTATGAATAGCTTAATTGTAATTACACTCTGAAGTCAGGCTGGATTGTTATATAGAATGTTTTAAATCAAATGAAATGCAGTATTTCAGTGAGAGGTGCTTGTCCTTACCACTCTATCACTCTTGGTATAAGTAGTGCTGTGGATAGTATATTGCAAGAAAAGACTAGTTTCCCCATGATAAAACAGCCTTGGAGGGGATTACAGCAGCCAGGCCTCTGAACAGCTGATATGCAGCTAGAGATGTATTATTTCAGGTACCTATTGCAAGAATACATTGAAGAAAACGTATTGTGAGGCTGAAGCATAAGCTACTAGAGCAGAAGAAGCTGTTTCCATGGGTGTAGTAACTAGCTGAGTGGTAGTGTTGTCGTCCTGTGCTGCTGTAACTACAGGAGTGCTTTGTCCTGTTGGAGAGTATACAGATTGTATAGGTTACACTGAAATAAACCTATGTCTAGCTGTGATTTATGCAGACTTTTACCAGACTATAGTGGCATAGAGCTGAAATAAGATTCTTTATGCTATCACCCTCTGGTTCAGGTAACCAGCTGCCGCTGTCAGTTAAGTCAGTGAAATCCTCATAGGACCTTTCCTTCATCTCCTTTCCAGGGCACTGTCTGCCTTCTTTACAGTTTCTCGTTGCCATTTGCTGAAACTAGAAAATTCTTCGTTTCTTCCTGGCAGACACACACTAAAGTGCTTCGTCTCCCCGCTGCCCATCAGTCATTTCCATGACTGGTGCAAGAGCGCTGTTAGGGTGCTAGTAAAGCTTGTAAAAACAAAGCAACTCTCTCTTCTCATCACCACCATGTTCGGGATGCCTTGAATCTGCTGGTTTATGGCCAACATACTGCTAGCTTTCTGGTAGTGAAGAGTATTGATTTACATACCCAGTAAATATCTTGTAGGCATTTTTCCTTTTTTAATCGTTGTTCAATAAACACAGCTGGGCGCACATGAATTGACAGCATAGTTAAGGCCTCCTAAAAGCTCCACTCACATCTCCTGGGGCCTTTCTGTAGCCTCTAGGATTTTTAAAAGATTTGTTTCCACTAAAAATAATTACATGATAATATAATTACTTTATTATAATTATTCTCATAATTAACTTTGCTATGTTTAAAATTTAAAGAAAGGAATGAGATAGAACATACCACTATATTAATCTGAGGAGAGCATCTTGTATTTCTTAAAATTAATTCCGATTTTTATTTTATTAGTCTTGTTGATATGATCAGTAAACATCTTCTCAGCCACTGCCAAATGAAAATTATATTTACTTGATTTTTATTGTACATCAATAAGAACAGATGATAGATGAATAACAAGAAGGAGCAGCCATGGTTTTATGCTATTTTAAATATGAATATGTTACATCTAATTTGCTAATGTGAAACAAATATTGATAGGAATAAATTTGATAGGAAAAAATGCATACTGTAAATTCAGTTTCTTGTTTTATTTTGTAGACTAGATACTTCCTTATCTATTTCCCTTACACCAATACAGAAGTTTTTGATTTCTATTTTTCTTTTTTTTAATTTCATTGTAATTTCGTATGGATATAGAACTGTTACACTAGCAGAACTGCATGAAAATCTCTTTGGAATAGATGTAATTTACTCTATTATTCATCAGTATTTTCTGCTTAGTCTTAGAAAGCAAAATACTCATTAACACTTCATGAGCTTCTGTTTGTCTTTCTACAGCTATGTGTTTGATGAGTAGGATGGGCCAACTGATGGATTACATGACTAAAGTTTCAGACTCTTTTTTTAGTATTTCAGGTTCCTCAAACCAAATCTTTTATATAGAAAATACTTGACCAATCTTTATGCCAGAAAAATATATTTCCAAAGTAGTTTTTTTCTCACTAGTCATCACGTATTTAAATCTTTATATTTTGTAAAAAAAAATATTTAACAAATGCCAGCTCCGTATACATAGATTCTGCCTTTGGAGATGAAAGGTAGTTCTCTGTACAGATGTCTGTTCCCTCCTGCGAGAGTGCCCTGGGCACTGGACAGCTAGGTGCAGAGGTCAGTCTGTCTGGAACCCTGAGGGTGATAAAAGCAAACCATGTCACCTCTCTGTCTCCGTTTCCCTGCTAAAGTGTTTTGCCTATTAAATCTCATCTGTCACCTTCATCACCTCCTTGTGCTCTAAAAATTTACCTCTCTTTACTGCTTTTTAACCATTTGTTTATCCATTGGAAGACTTTCTTATTCTATTCCAGCTTTAAGATCTCTTGAATAAGGACTTGTCAAATGCCTTTGAGTACGTAAATATAGCCTGGACTTCTGCTGTCAGTATATCTACTGATGCCTTTAGAAAATATTTTGATAGATCACGAGGCGTGGCTTCCCTCACAAAATCTATTTCTCCCATTGCCAGTAAATATATTTGCCTATAAGGCCACTCATTCTATTCTTTAAAACAGTTTCCACCAATTTTCCCGTTTTTACTGGTCCATGATATATCGCAGATCTCCCTTGGTATCAAAGCAAATTTAGGCTACAGGTTGAATAGCACCATTGGCAGTTAAGTCTTGAGTTTATGCTATTGGCAGTTACTGTGTGGTACTGATGGTTTCTTACTGCTCATTTGCTCACGAGAAAACCTTTTCCAGCATCTTCTGTCATTAATTTTGATTTGAGATAGGCACTCTCATATACCACTGTAGAGACAGATTTCAACGTAAGTTTTTAGTAACCACAATTTATTTGTGACCAAAGTTGTCTTTGAGTCCTCTTTATACTACCTTTAAGAATTGTACTTGTTGTTTAAAGAATAGAAAATTAAAAAGTGGTCCAGTGCAGTGCTTCCAACTAAGCCAAGAGTTGCTTCTTCCTCTCTGAGTTTCCTGACTGCTCATCAAATGATGATTCCTGACAACATGTTCCAGTATGTTTACCACTCTCCACTGGGAATGAATGGCATTTTCCTGTCACCATTGTCATTGCGTAGTTCATAATATAATACTAATAGCATATTTCTCCTCTTTGCCCAGAGTATCAGTTCCGTGGGATCAGATTTTATTAATCCAGCTAGACGGCTTGGCTGATTAGTTTTTAAACTACTCTTTAACATATGATGCTGCTTGGCATAGCTTCATTTTTATATATGCTTTGACTTCAGTGTTTCAGTGGCTTTGATTGTTGTCTTTCCACTAGATGTCCTGCATGTTTATTACGCTCATGTTTGATACTGTCAGTTAAAAGTGTGTAGGCAGGCTATTCAGGCAGGCAGTCCAGCTCCCCATCTCATTGCTTAGGTGGCTGCAGAAAAACATGTATGAGTTGTTCTTATTTTGTTTTTCTGTAGAACTGTTTATCTTATGTAGAACTGTAGCTATCCTTTATTATTTCCTTTTTGATTATTTCTTGTTTCCTTCCTATCCTTTGTGTAAATCTTTTAACGTCCCTCAGTGAGCTTTTCTGCAGCCATCAGCATTCTTCCACTTTTCAGTTTCAGCAGCTTTATATAAACCTGGCTGTGTTCCTGGGAGGTGAATTACCCAATATTGTAGCCTGCAACTTAGTCTAAGGTTCATGACTCAACAGTGTATTTACCTCTTGTGAGGAGGATTTCTCATGAACATAATTTCCAACTTGGGTTTGGGACCCTCCTTCTACCGAACAGGGGCTGCTAGCCTCTTAAGTGTTCACTGCTAGGAAGGGTCTTCATTGTGTTGACATACACACAGTCACCCTGAGGAGCTGCTGCTTGCTATGTCTGTTGTGCAGGACAACATATTCTTTGCAGCTTCAGATTTTTTAGCTTTCTAGCTGGACGGGCTGCCTTTCTCAATTCATCCTGTCAGTGATGATGTCAGTCTATTTGGCTGCCCATTGTTTCCTGATTGTAGCTCAGATTGACTGTTAATGGCAAACCTTTTTTTTTTTTTTTTTTTTTTTTCCCCATTTCGAGCAGTTGTTTTGCAGACCAAAAACATGTTATCTGCTAGATTCAGTTTCCACAAAGCATTGCTAAGTCTGGTAGCAGAATCTGGGTTGAAGAATCCCAGGCAGCCATCTCCACAAGCATTGATGTGTTTGATACAGTCTTGGCATTGATAGTGTCTCTGATAATCTCCCTTTTACCTAGAAGGGCACCTCAGCAAGTGGCTCTCCTGTGTCTACTCTTAAGTATGTTGTGGTGCTAAACAGCTTGTTTCTGAAACTCTTCTGATTGTGTAAGCTGTGTACTTCTAGGTATAACTACCTGATGTGGGAGAACAGCGGCTGGATGTGTTGAAAAGTGGTTATTGCTTGCATTTGAGTACATTTGTATTGAGGGTCACTCTACTGGAAGCAAGCCAAGCATGGAAGAGGGATTAATTCTAGAGTCCCAAAGACATTGTCCGTAATAGGAGGTTTGCAGCTATCAGACAGAAAACATCAACTTTCTATTTTCAGAAGTTGTTCTATTGGTCTTGTTGAGAATAAAATCATAGAATCATAGAATGGTTTGGGTTGGAAGGGACCTTAAAGATCATCTAGTTCCACCCCCCCTGCCATCAGCAGGGACACCTTCCACTAGACCAGGCTGGTCAAAGCCTCATCCAGCCTGGCCTTAAACACCTCCAGGGAGGGGGCATCCACAGCTTCCTTGGGCAACCTGTTCCAGTGTCTGACCACCCTCACAGTGAAGAACTTCTTCCTAATATCTAATCTAAACCTGCCCTCCTTCAGCTTAAATCCATTTCCCCTTGTTTTGTCATTAACTACCATTACGAAAAGTTCTTCCCCAGCTTTCTTGTAGGCCCCCTTCAGGTATTGGAAGGCCGCTATAAGATCTCCCCAGAGCCTTCTCTTTTCCAGGCTGAACAGCCCCAACTCTCTCAGCCTGTCCTCACAGGAGAGCTGCTCCAGCCCTCGGATCATCCTGGTGGCCTCCTCTGGACTTGTTCTAGCTGCTCCAGGTCTCTCTTGTGATGGGGGCTCCAATGCTGCAGAACATAGTCCATTAACATATAGTTCAGTCTGGGATCACTGCTAAGGCTTACCACCTGTGTGCCCTTTGCTTTGCC
>NW_010312739.1:15248-33470 GCF_000700745.2 Antrostomus carolinensis
ATATACAAGCTTGAACATCTGCCTCTCTTAATCTGTCAGTCTCCCATTAAAAAAAACCCATTTCTGACACCCAGTCAACCAAAAATATCCTGAGGAAAGCCTGATAGTTGATTGAGTAGGAGCTTGTGAGTGGAAAGAAACCAGCCAGATTTGCACAAAATACCATTCAGTGGTAATGCCTCGCTTGTGTGGGTGGCTGGAACAAGTACAGACATGTTTCACCTTGTCATGTTGTGTGCTTTAATTTGGTATTAATGGGTTTGTACAAACATGGCCTCTGTGTTTATACAGTCTTTTTTTTTTTTTTTTTCCCTCATTTCTAACATTTTGTCAAAGACTACACTGGGGTTTTGTATTTGTGCCTTTTTTTTAACACTGAGCAACTAGCTAGGGCACATGCAGTTGTATATGCGTTTCTAAAGTAATATCTGCTAGATGAATACCTGGAAGTAATACCTCTATTTGCTTTACATATTTCAAGTCTTACAGTTTGATTGCATATACAAATCAGTCTGGTTTCCTTTTTCTTTTCCTTTGAATTTAACTTATTTAGGCTTTCTTTATGAGGTAAATGTCTACTCTCACAGATGTTATAATTTAAAACCTAAATTATGAATGTAGAGTTATTGTCTGATGAGAAATAATGAAAAGTGTTGACCATTGCATACAAAAATGGCTGCAGCGGGACCCTGTAACATGTCCTTTGAGTCTTTCTTGGGTTTTAGCTTTGCTTTGGACTGCAGTAATGCACAGCTGCAAGCTGCAATACTTGATCTGTTTTAAACTAGTATCAAAAATTAGTTGCACTTTTCAACATTGCAACAATCACTTTAAAATTTCAGTGGTTGGATTTCGTAGTCTGTTTCCTGATAGTCACAAATCTTCAAGCTTTTAGAGTCAGATTTCAGATATTTTACAAGCTAACAAATGTTGTATATTGCAAATAGGCAGAGTTTTGAGAGAAGAAAAAAATAGTAATAAAAAAATTTGCACAAAACAGACAAACAAGCAAACCCCAAAACTTAAAATGAGTTTGTTTTCTCCCTATTTTATTTTTTTGTTATTGTTCACAGCCTTACAAGCCAATGTTCCCTTTTCTGTTGCAGGTTGAGCACAGCACAAACCATAACAGAAAAAACTCTCAATTCTCAGGTCTCAAGATTTATCTAGTGCTGCTTAATTACATAGATTAATTTACTGTAGCCTCATTAGTAACAAGTTCTCACTACAGTCAGCAGCAGCATATTGGGGCAAATTATATTGTTGTTGCAATAGAAGAAGAACAGATAACCTCCCATGTTGCATGGGCTAAGGTAAGCTACTTCTGCCCCATGTATTGGGGCATCTCGGTGAGCGACTCCAGGCAAAATGAACTCTCAGCTACTGAAACTTTAGTTACACTGGCCAGCTCGGCATGTGCAAATTAGCTGGGATTGCAATTTATAGGGTGTTGCTGATTATCAGAGATGAATGCTGGCTAAAATGCGTTAGAAAGCTTGAACTGAGCCTTCTGTCCTTTCACAATGAAATATTTGTAATCCGCTTGTTTGATTAGAACAATTCCCTCAAAATAAGTCAAATGCAGCAATATGAATAAATCCGGGAAACAGCTTAAAAAAAAAATAAAGTCCAACTAGATGAGTAGATGGGCAGTGTTCATGCTTTATTTACTTTAATAGATTTATGAAGTTAAGTCCTGTGCAGCTGTTTGAAAATTTATGGAATTCATTTCTAAAACAAACCACTTGGTTTATAGACTTGCTGATTTCTGTTGTGTCTGTGCCAGAAAAGTCTTTGGTTTTGTACTGCAAACACTGTTGAATAGCAGATCTTGTGTGTTTAGCCTTTTGGCCTCTGAAAACAAATTACTCCCTTTTTGATATCCAGCTAATTGTGACACAGCCTCATGATTTAGCTTTAAGTTCATATACTTGCTATCTGTTCCTTTCATAACTATACAGCTAGGACTGGCAATGGCATTGTACAGCTGAACCATATATTGTTAATGCAACATAATGCTCACCAACTGCACCTCTGCTGCATTATCCAATGCGCCTTTATGATAATACTGTTGATTTTGATTACTTCTTGTACACAGATGTCCTTTTAAAATGTGCTTGAATTGCTGATAAATTTCCAAATATTTCCAATCCTTACAAATACTCATTATCAGGGAATGCAAGCCAACATTTCCATAATCATGTTTGGTCATTCACATAGCCATCACATTTGAATATAATGAGAAAATCTGATTGTGCTGAAGCACAAGTGTTGATTGGAAGCAAATGCCAAAAAGATGTTTTCATAATGAATGCATCGATATTTAAGTAGTTTCCCAGCATTTTAATATCAAAAATGTGTTGGGATCTGACCACTCACCTTGTAATCTTGGATAATACCAGAGAAGCTGCACATATTACATGGCTTTAAGTAGCGCTGTTACTCAGCACACTTGGGATTCTGTGCATTTTAGAAGCAATTACTTGATGCCTTTCAGAACATTGGCAACAAGTGTCAGAGCGATGACAATTTTTGTCAAGAGAAAGCGCTGACCTATAATTCTAAGGAACACCTGAGGACACCACTCATCATAACAGCATAAGGACCTGCAACATTTTACTGGGCCCTGACTATGGAACCATTTACAGCCCACCTCAATGAAATCTACGTGCCCTGTAGAATTCCTGTGTAGAGTAGGATGTGTATTCAGAGTGTTTTTAGCATTTACACAATTAAAAGCCAAATGTGGACTTTACTGCATGGGGCTTTCACCAGTTTGTTTGCAATCCCCTAGATACACATTGTGCCATGGCACAGCAGTGTCTGAAACACAAAGTAAAGCAAAGTAGGGCTGTAAAATCCACTTCCATCTGCACATTACAATTCTAAAGTGGTTAAAAAGCAGACACTAGCTAGTTACAAAGCAGAGCTACTGAGAATCCATTCAAGATTCCGTAAGTAATACAGTTCATATCTCATGGCAAGTCACATGCAATTCAATCAATCCGTGTTTCATTTTTCATTGTACTGTTGGCATGACAAAGCAGGGAAGTATTGCCAGAGTTAATACTACAGTTCTCTTATCTGTTTGTAGAAACTGGTTCATATTGGCCATGGGAGCGTTTTAGATAATATTTCCATAGTGTGGTGTTGTCCAGTCCTGATTCCTTGGCACACTGCCATATCTTATATATTTTGCTCCAGCATGTTTTTTACTTTCTACCAAGGCTGTGCGCAGTTTGTCTTCCTTGCTTTTTAGGTGGAAAATACTTTGTTTTTCCAGAAAGCTTGAGGATATTTCTTTTTACATTTTTTCTGTATTATCGTGTAATTTTCCTTCCTTGTGAAAGGAGGTATTGCTTGGAGAGTTCCCAGAAGCTATAGCTGCCATCTGAATTCTGTATTGTCTTTCCTGTCGTGGGAGGCTTTAAAGGGTATTTGTTGGTAGGGAGGGAAAAGAATGATGGAAAACTTGATTTCATTTGGGGGAGCATTTCTCTGCAACCGTTCAAGGAAATAAATCACTCTCTGTTCAAACATCCCACCAGGTCTTAATTGACACTATAGGTAAATATATGTCATGCTAAGGAGTTTTAATCATGCTCCTCTTTGGAAAAAAAGTTTGTAATCCCTAACATTTTTAAGATGCACTACAGGTTATTTTTCAATAAAAATAGCTTTCGTTTCTCTGAGGTGACCAAATAAGTAGCTTTTCTCTATTTCTGTCTGCCTTGTGTAGATGTACCATGATACAGTGTTATAGTTGATGAAAATTAGGAATAGTACCTCTTCCTTCCATAAAATATGTCCACAGTCAGTGTTTTCAACCTTTAGCTTATATGTAAACTTCATGTATGATTATCCAAGATAAAATCTGATGGTAAGTGCACAAATAGTTAAAAAATGCCTTAAGGTATAGAATTGTATTTGGATTTCCAAATAGTGTAAATGAGGTCTCTTGCAGAAAGCTTTTAGAAGAATTCAAAGGATAAAAAGAAAACATGACTTGTAGATTGATAAAATATATAAAACAAACAAAAAAAAATTTCACAGAGGAAGTAGACTACTGGCATATCCCAGAGAAATCTTGTCACCTATTCGTAAATAGTCTCAGTAAAGGGTAACAGTAGAGAGGAAGCATTTGCTGAATATGACATTATTTGTGGCAGTAAAAATTAGAGTCTGTGAAGATACTTGGGATCTCAACATAACAAGTGGTTAAGGGATGAAATGGTAAATGAAGCTTGGTGCTGATAAATGCAAAGCGCTGTATGTTGGAGAAACCAGTCCTGATCTGTACATGTAACATGAAAGGTGCTGAACTAGTGGTTATTATTTCTGAGCTATTTTGGCTAATTCTGTGACCATATCAGTTTGGTGCTCAGTGTCTACAACTTGACTGTTAGATACAGTTCTGCCAACTCTCCCCTCTCAGAAAGATAGAGGAGGAGCCCAACAAGGCTTACTGCATTTTTGAAGCTGTTTCGTACAAGGAATGACAAAGTAGACAAGAAGTTTTCATATTAGAGGAGAGATAACTGAAGTGATATGAATTAGAGAGTCTGTAAAAAGAATAAGTAGAAAACAGAGTGTGAGTAGGAAAGGCTTAGTAAATGTTTCTCCCAGTGGAGAGAATATTTGGAAGTAGATTTAAAACCAAAAAGAAACGGTCTTTTTTTCTCCAGTCCCATAATTAAACTCTGTAACTCACTGCTCGAAAATGTTGTTGATACCAAAATTTCCTGGATTAAATATAGTGTTACAAAGGCAGGTTAATGAAAGAAAATCCTGGAAAAGGCTGTAAAATATAAAGATACAACATCTGGTTCAGGTAGATTGAAGGATTTACTAGAGGAAAGATGAAATAGTTTTGCTGTGGTTTTATATTCTTCCCCTATACCATTGTTGTCGGAGATAACGTGCTGTGCTGCATGGACTTTTGGTCTGACCAAGGACAGCAGAATCATGTCATCAGTAGAACATCAATGCATTACAGCAGTGGCTGAAAAAACCCACACTCTACCACTGTCTACAGATTAAAATAGGAATTGTATATGTGCTGTAGCCATTCACATAACTGGAGTATTTGGCTGAATAGCTGACAAGAGAAGCAGTGCTGTTCTGAATTGCCCAGACTCTTTTGTGGTCTTATTTCTTTTTTAAATGTAAAATGTAACATTATTACATTCCCTGTCTCTGAAGACCAGTGGCCTGTGACCCTGGTTACAGTTCAGGTTCCCCTGGAGACCTGGATTTTGAAAGCCTTCTTTATAGAATAACTGTACTCGTTTCTGTCTTGCATGTAGTGAGTATTCTAACTTGGAAAGCTGGATGACCTGTACTTGGCAGTCTGCACAATATGGCTAAACAGCTAATGCCCTCACTCAAACTCCTCCACCTCTGTTTGAAACTGTGGTGCTCTAGTAGAGATATTTCTGTCTGTAATGGAAATCAAAAGATTGTCCTTCTCCTTAGAGCACATTTTAGTTTTGTGGAAATACTGCAATGAGCTTGTGGCCATTGCTTACACTCTTTTTTTCACACATACTCCAGAAGATTGCTCTGACTGTTAGGACAGAGGTATTGATTCCATCAGAAGGCAGTGAGGTATGCAAAAGTGGTGAGTTTCCATAGTCCCTGTTAGTGAGGAGATGGGCTGCTGCTTCTCATACTAATTGGTGTCCTAGACAGATGGAGATGTTATGGAAGTGTTGAAGCACTCCTACCTATCTGACTACCATCATTTCTACCTTCTCCATGTTCTGATACAGTAGCTGGGCTCCTACCACTGCAGCCAGACTGAAAAGCCTTGGAAATACAGGAGAGAGCCTCATCTGTAACAGAGAGAACAAACACCTAAGGTTTGAGCAAATCTTTTCTATTTGCCTGGAAGTCCACTATCATGCCCCTCCCACCCAATAAGAAAACAAATATTCCCATTTTGTAGCTAAATTTCTAAAAGACAAATGATTAAGCTATTGGCCAGGTATTGCTGCATATCAAACCATTACTATCAGACACTGACCTGTCTTGGAAGGACTATGAGGAATTCTGTATACAAAAATATCTTAACTCAAATAAAAGAAGAGATTAGACAAGGGGATACCCTTCTACCTCTGCTTTAAAACACATCATGTCTAATGCCTTCTGTATGTAACATAGTGCCATTTTTTCCCATGCCATTTTTAATGGTTAAATAGACCATTTTTTCGGTCTGTTAAGCTTCAGAAATAATGTGAAGTAGTTGAGGAATTTATTTTTAGCACAAAAAGAAAATCATCCAGCCTGTTGAAACTATTTTTTTCAGGATCAAGTATTCCTTCTTCAAGGGTTTGCAGGAGACAAAGCTTCTGACATGAAATTTAAGGGCAACATGAGAGTTGGATGCAGATGAGCTTTCACTGCACTCCTTAAGAATAGAGGAGCTAGCTGATGTGAGAGCATCCTCCAAGGAACCAGAGGATTGACATCTATCATCTGAATTGGGCAGAAGAATGTCCTTAGTCCTTGTCTCCCACATCCCAGCAACTGCCCTGGGTGCTGGACCATTTAGCATTCTATACGTACTCTTTGTTCCTGTGGCTTTTGCACAAACACTGTAATCTTAATGGAAAATGAAAATGACACAGTTGTGTGCTAGTGGAGACAGGAAAGTGGGAGAGTCACCTATTCATTTGTAACTAATAATGCAGTGTAGGACTTCACTAGCAGTCGGTGGCTGATACACTGGGATAAAGAATTATTTCACTATTAGGGCATCACACAACTGCAAAATGGAGAACTGGTGATGCTAAGACTTGAACTGGTGCCCACCTTCACCATGTGAACTACGCAGCTGTTCATAGTTATGAGACTGCTTCAATTATATACATACATCTTCATCTTGCTGTCTTCTGGAGTGAGACCTTTTAAAAACCTATTTACACTTTATAGGACAAGAGAAAAGCTCTAGCAATTGTTCTGCCTCACATGTTAAGTTGCAGTTTTGCTGAAATTACAATGGAGAAATCAAATCATCAGCCTGTGTTTAAAATTCTGGTTCTACCTTGTATTGAGTATGGCTATTATAGTATCCTTTCTTCCCTCTCTCACACGCAGCACGAGCTTTTTACAGTCCATTTCACTACAGCATCCTGGAGAAAGCTGATCTCCTGACCTTCTTTTAAACTGTGTTGTTCAGTAACCTACTCATTTCACTGGTAGATGAACTGAGCAGCAAGCTGCATACATGCCCAACATCCTTATGGAAGAATTGGGATTGTGCCATATCCATGCACAGTCCCAGCAACTTTAGCTGATAAATGGGCAATGACAGGACCATTTTAGGAACCTTTATTTTATACGTTCCCAAAAGATAGTCTAGACATAAGAATCTGATGAGGAATCCTAATAGAACTGCTGGTGATGTGAATAACATTGGACAACATCCTACCCATTAGACCCCTGGTAATGTGCCACCAAAGGAAGTTATGTGAACACAATACTTTCAACATTGCTGCTGGAACAGTTGCAATAGATCTTTTGACAAGAAACACATTTTGTCATTCATCAGTCATTAAGTTTGTTAATATAAATGTGAGCTCACTTCTCATTACAAATAGATGAATGAAATACAGAATATTGAATAAAATGTTTCTCTTTGAGGAATGCGTTAATGGACTTGTAGTTTGCAGGTGTGCAATGAACTTTACTTGTCCTGGAAGAATTTCTTATTTTGAATCATGGGAGGATGGCTGGATACTCCAGTGGACAGTGTGATATTGGTTCAAATGTGCAGGAAGTGATGAATGCAAACAGGGATGTTGCCTCCTGGGTACAATAGAATCTGATTTTTCTGTGCTTCCAACACTCCAAGTGTATTTAGGAAGCTGCTTTGTTTTTTTTTTCCAGACTCAGGAAAAAATATACTACCCTCTTCGCTTTTTTTCCTTTTTCCCTCTTTTCCATTTTGTAATCTTCACTGCTATTTGAATTGTTTTTCTACCCAGACAGAAAAATTAGTTTTCGTCTAGACAGGAGATCTTTACTTTCTGAAGACAGTTATTTAAAGCAGAGTGTTAGAACAACATTTATCAATGTTATTTGCACTGCACACCCAGTCTAGGCACAATCAAAACTCTGTTGTTCCTCACCCTTCACTTAGGACCAGAGTAATATATGGTTTCTATCCATGAGTGCTTACAGTCTGATTTAAAATGTTGTTCACGGTAATGTTGTAAAATGCATCTTTCTTTATACAGCCTTAGGCTGCTGCCACCGTGCATAGACATGTCTTCACAGGCTCCTGATTTAAGTTCTCCTCAGTGTATATGAGCTGAGAACTGCTGCCTGGATGCATGGAAAACCTCACTAATACAGTGAATGCTATTCTGATGCTGAGCACTCTTCTCATGGTTAACTCATGTCAATACTTAAAACACAACCATTGCAAGATTGTATTTTGGGACTGGTTTATGAAATAGACCTATCTTTTTGGAACATCTGCTGTGTATGGGTTATTTTGTGTGAAGGAAGCTAAGTGAGATGGATGGATATAGCCCAATGACTCTCTCAGTTGAATTTCATAGTGTTGACTTGAAAACAAACAAACTGCTCCTAATTATCGTTTTCTTAATGAGGGTAATGCAAGCAGAGTGGTTTAGATGTACAGTGTATCAAAGCAGCTGTTGAGAAAGCTCTGATATATAATATCATGAGAAGGCAAGATGACAAACAAAGCTGTTAGTCTTTCAATAGCTTGAAAATTATTGTAGAGCTAAGGGGAAAGAAGCTGAGAAGGGTGTTGGGAAGCAGTGAATTGCAGTATCACTGTAAAGAATAGAAAGGTGTATTTTCAGAGTAAAAAATGCTAAGAAGCTAGGAGAACTGAACATCAGACTTCAAGAAAGGGAGGATACTATCAGAAGCAAAGAGTTGCAGAGTTTAGTTAATGGGCAAAAACTGGCTATATAGGCATGTAATGAGAAACTTGTTTGTGAGCTACCTTGTGGGTTGATTTACATCCTGTGCAACTTACTGAAGTCACTAGGATTTCATGGCATGTAAATTAGACCAACTACCATTTCCTGGTATTACTGAGACAAATTAGTTGGGTTAGCGATTTGAAGGCTTTTACTGTACTTGATGAGAACAGTGATAGGAAAAAGGGGGCTGATAGCCTCCAGTGGGGATAGAGGTGATTTGAAGATGCAAAGAGATGTTGAGTTAATAGGACAGAAATACTACAGTATGAAAAGCTTAGTGTCGAGGGCATTTTCTAGTGGCTGGATGAAGGCAAATGAGGTATTCCTAAAGTCAAGAGTAGTAGCCAAAAACCTAAGAGGTTGCAATTTGCTGATGGTTATTTGGAGTAACAAAGTGTCTACTGATGAACTAGAAGAGACTTTAAGCTTTTTTTATATAGGTGTGTGCTGAAGGCAAATAGAAGGGTTAACATGTTTAGGCCACATCATCAACTGCTGTAGATTTAATTGAGATCAGCAGAATGTCACTGCTTCCAAGTAAGTTGTGCAGATTTATGCCAGTGCAGGTTTGGGACTCAGCCTTTTGTCTGTATATTTTTCTCAAATAAATTGTACATAGTTAGACAACAGACTTGAAAGGATAGTCAGGAAAACACACCAGAATACTAATGCCCTTGTAAGAATGATTTGTATTTTGGCTCTCAGAAACTTCGGAGGAAAATGCAGCGAATGTAAAAAGTAAAGTAATTACTATATTAATAAAAAAACAACCACCTCAAAACCTGGAGCTGGATACCTTCTAAAAATCAAAGGCATTGTGAAGCTGGATCTGATGCACTGAAAACTACTATGTAAACAGAAGTGTAAATCTTAAGGCCAATGTAGGATGACACTTTAGTCAATAGCAGGTGAAAAATCAAAATGGAAGTGCAGGGAATATCACAGTGAGGCAAAATAATAATATACATTTATCTAGCACTTAACATTTCCAAATTATATTAAATAATGCAGAAAGTTGCATTGATCTTGGGTGCATGGAAAGAAATAAAGGACATGCTGTATTTCTAGAGACTCTATAGCTATGAGCAAGCTGTTATTAGACTGGAGGGCTGCAGTAGAGAAACACTGTGACTAAAGAATTATGGGTAATTTAAAATAAGTAAGTGGGAATGAGTGCTTTCTATCTGGATTTAATAAAAAATAACGTATATGTAGAGATTAGATTGAGCAGCCCTTGGAAAACACAGGACTTGGTATTTGAGACTGAAATGGAGTTAACTGAAGTGTTTAAGAGGATAAATTGGCAAACAGATTATGTCTTTCTGAAGGAAAAATTAACTCTGCTATTAAAAATTGGTTTAAAGACATTTAAGGAAATACATGGGTAAGGAGCAACCATTGTTCTAAGATACCCAGTGTGTGCCTGGATACCAGTCCCTTCCCACCAGGGTTCCCCATGACAGCCCCAGCACCTCCCGCTCCCTGGGAGGGCGGGAGAGCCGTGCACCCTGGAGCAGGCCAGCCTGCTGGCACAGAGCAAGTAGGGATGGCTCCAACTTAAGCTTGTCCTCAGCATTAGCATTTATAGAAAAGCAGCTGAAAGCCATGGGTCAAAAAGGCCACCTTCTGCAGACCATCCTATGCCTCATGGGGGGGAATTTGAACAAAATGGTGATCATCTGTCCAAGTAATTAGGGATGTGACTGATCTCCCTGGGTCTAATTCTTTATTTAAAGTTAAATGTATGCCTAGAGGGTTTCCTGGATACAGTCAGAAGGTTCCTTCACTCTCATACTTGATAAATGAATCAGGGTAAAATCATAGTAATTGACAGCTCTTAGGTCTGACCTACTTTCTGACATTGCCAGTTGCCTTCATTACAAGAGCAAGGGACTAAGGCACCACCCAAGTTCTCAGAATAGGGACTCTGTTCAGAGTGCTGGTTTTGGTGATGAACTTGTACATTTGTAGCCTTAGACAAATTTAGTTTTGAGTTGCCATATGTGAGGGCTTTTCATAATTGCCATCTGTGGAATGAAAGGCAATTCAGGCAAAAATGTGCACAGTTGCAAATATTAGAATATACAGCTGTTATAAAAAGTTGTAAGAACTTTATGCAAATGTTCCATCTACAGTGGAAGGGACAGATTCTAATATCACGCATGATGCACAGTAACAGATTTTTCTTAGGTATGCTGGGATGCCCACACTGCGTTTTAAGATTAGAATCTGTCCCAAAAATGGATTATTGGGAAATGAAAGAGCCAATGATGAGGAAAATCAAATTTTACTAAGCTTTTTTTCCTCACCCTTACTGTGCAAGATTTGACTTTCAGCATAGTTCTTCATCTTTGTAATTTATTAGGATAATTGGCAATAAAAATAATGAAAAAATGTAAAAAAATAGTCTTCCTCCTTAAGAAATTCTCATCATCAAATTAGGACAAAGAAGTGATCTCTCTATGACCAGTTGCTCTGAGCAGCTAGCAAATTTTGACTATGTAAAGCACTACCTGAAGCAAACAACAGTGACTCTGTTACCAGGGGCATTTCCCTGCGGTGGTGTTATCAGCTATTGGTAGCAGTACAGTTCGAGGGTTATGGAGGTTGTGTGCAGGTTAATTTACTCTGCACATCCTATAATCAGCAACAGTATCTTAATTTATTTAAATCTCAAACTTTACTCTCTTTATTTTCCCCCATATCCAGATACTGTCTTTTGTTCTTGTCTCTTCAGGGAGGAAGTAAATTAGGTTTGGGTATGAGCCATAATTATTCTGGAAAAATTACCCTGTGGCATTGATTTATATGCAAAATCTTGTCCTGCAGCAGCTTGACAGCTACACCAGGCTAGAAAGACAAAGGCTACAGAGCTTCTCTCCTTCTTAAATGATATATTTATGGCCTTTGTCTTTTCTCTTTAATTCACAGTGATTCAGGTTTAGCAAGAGACGTTCATACGGCTATCCCATTCTCATCTCCAGAGTAACCCAGCACCAGCCAGGTAAGAAACTCCCCTTGGAGAGGGGGGATTTGATTTTCTAATGACATGGGAAGATGAGGAGTGCAGTGAACCCAGCTCCCGTGCACCACCCAGGAGCAGAGCTGAAGAAGCCCTGGCAACACTCCACAGAAAGCCCCTTGTGACTTTAGACTTCTTCAGTATTGAATAGCAGCTGCAGCAGGGTTTCTATGATTTTGGATTGAGAAGTTTCTTGGAATGCTATTTAGAGTACGAAGTGGTGGCTGATGTTTTGAAGTGCAGAGTGTTCCTAATGACTTCCATGGAAATCACAATATTGGTTGGTTCTGAAAGTTAGGTCCCTTGCCTAAATGACTAGGTACGAAGGAAAGGACCAAGGCCTTTGAAGTGTTTTGTTACTGTACACCCATTTTGCTATGACTGAGCTGAACAGTTTTTTTATTCAACACACAGATTTCTTATTTTATTGCAAACAAAGGGCTACTAATGCAGACCAAATTCTAATAACAGAGTCGGTGTTTTTAGCAAAGACTGAAAACACAAAAATGGTCACTGCAAATGTTTTTCTAATCTACAGCTTCTCAGTTGTTTCTGAGAGCAATACCCTTATGTTAGTGATGCTTCTGAGACCAACTGAGAGAAGCTATAAATCTTTATAACTCGGAAGTGAAACAATAAAATTTCAATGGCAACATGGTCTTTATAACTCGTGAGTGAAACAATAAAGTGAAACAATAAAATTTCAATGGCAACATGTTTCTGTCTTCTGGAAAATGTGAAAAATATGAAACTGTTTAGCTACAGAGAATTTTTGCATGAAATACTCATTAAGACTGATTGTGAATATTCAATAGACACCTGCAAGTCCATATAGTTTTAGGATGTTATCTTTCATCAAGATTTTGCTTTTCAAATATTGTTTTACCTAACCATCTATCTTCAAATATTCTGAAAATAGAACGATGGAAAAAATATCCAGATGCTGCTGAATGAGCTACTTTTTTAGGCATATGTATTAAGGTACTCCTTTTCACAAAAAGGTTTGATTATAAAAATTATATATCTGCTCAGCTCTATGTAGCAGTGTAAATTCCAAAATATCTTTTTCTTTTAAAACCATAGGAGTTCTAATCAGAAATATCACAGAATGTATCTGCAGTTGTAGATTTTTAAGCTGTAGTGTCAAGAAACAAATCAAGTTATACAGGATACCTCATCAAATGGAACTTCAATGCTGTGCATCACCAAAAAAGTATATTTCACATCTCACTTCCTCCTTTCAGTTGCATTCTAGTTTCACAAAGGGACACAAAGACCCTAAAAAAGTCTTACACATGCAGATAATTAATATTATCTGCATTAATTATTAATATTGCTGCCTTGTAGCAAATACTGAGGAGGCTAAGGGGTCGGTGTAACAAATACTGAGGAGACTCAGGGGTCAGTCTATGCTGATACATGGTTTTCATTCTTTTGCAGTTTCAAATTAGCTGAAAGATTGATGTCAAGTCTCTAGTTCAAAATCTTTTATTACCTAGGCAGTTTTAGTAAGGTTTTTAAACTGTATGATATTGTTGATGCAGCAAAGGATTTGAATGAAAGATCTTGTTTGTATGATATTATGAACAATAATTGGACTTTTAGGATGGTCATGAGGATCCCTCTGTCTTCTTTGCTTTTTTGTGACTTCTCTGACCCTTATGTCTTCTGCAGTCACACAAGTCTCCACATGTACAGCATAAATAAATTCCTTCATTGCCAGAAATTAAAAATGGGATTGGAAAATACTGTCTCACTAATTACAGTCCTCTGCTTCATCAGGGCAGCATCATGCAGTCACTTTTGTGGAACTTATTCTACACAACTGTAAATGAAAGTAAATTTATTGTACCACCATCACACTTGAAAATGTGCCCCAGGAATGTAATGGTTGAATAGCTAAAAACATTTTTTTTTTAATATAGCCTTAATACATGTGTGATCACTTCACACACATTTGTCCTTGGAATTATTTGCTCTGTGGTCCTGAAACAGCAGTGCTTCCTCCTGTATGCTTATCATAGTCTATTTATTGTCAGCAATATTTTCCCCTCTTAACTTTGTAAGTCTTGTAAAACTGATAACGCACAGTAGCTAGACTCTTCTGCTATGACTGGCTTTCTCTTTGCCAGCTATTTGTCTTCCATTGCACATTAACGCTTAAATTTAGTTACCCTGAATGTGAGGACCAGCACACTGCATATTTATGCAGAATATAGTTGGCAAGCTCAATTTTGGGTCTCCCTACTGCAAGTTTCCATTTCCTCCCTCACCCTCACATGCCCACACCTCCCCCCCCTTTTTGTCAAACCATTGGCTTAATCCAAAATAGACTTTAATTTTTTATATTCTATTAATTTATCATTTTGATATGTATATTTTAGTCTAAAATTAGGGCAAACTTGTTAAGAAAAGCTGTTCTATATTTAGTCAAAGTTCTTATAGAAAACTGAGTATTCAACATAACAGAAAATGTTTTGATTTTCAGGTTTTCATTAAATTACACAGTGTAATTAATAAGTATAATTTCAAATTAGTATCAGTTCATCTTACATAGTGGATGTACAAGTGTTTTCTAAAAATAAAGGCAATATATGAAAGAAAGACATAATCTCCTCATAAGTTTTGGCAATTTTGAAAGACAACTGTGTTGGGTTTTTCCTATTTTCTAAGCTTTTCTACTTTTTTGTGTGTGTTTCATTGGTGTTCATGTGTGCAGAGCATAGCCTAGCTTTGTATAGAGCATGCTATTTAGTAGCTACAATTGCTGTGTAAAGTAGTGGATGATGGTTGAGGTCTCCACGTTAGACTGAGGGGGAGAGATCACTGGCATAAAGATCTGCACATTGCAGCTGAGAGCATCACTACACTAGTGGTCTGTTGTTTGCTTCTGTGTTGGTCTGAAAGTGTCTACCTGATGTAGTACTAGCTACCACGTGGAAAATGGACTTGAATGAGAGGCAAATTAAATCATTGTTTTCTTTTATTTCTCTGAAGGATGCATTAAATCATGCAAATGTTATTCCTCTGTCTGAATTACTTCTTTAAAATGTCACAAGAACCTGTGGAAGTGATCGTACTTCAGAGCTGCAGAAGCTGTTCTGGGGCCCTGTTCCAATGTGCAGCAATTTTTGCTTTCATATTGGAGCCACTTCAGAGAAACTTAAATGAAACTAAATCATGAGCTTCCTCCGCAATGAGAACAAAATAAGCTTTCTTTCAATGCTGGTTTTGTGCCAATGCTGCATACCAAATTTGCTGTATAAAGTCCAGGGGAAATTGGGAGGAAAAAGGTTGATATTAGATGGTACTTTCCTTAAGTTTGCCAAGGATAGAAAACATTTATATGGGAAAATATTTGCATTGCATTTTTGTGTCTGACAGTGAAGCAAGCTCCCACGCCTTTTTTCTACTAACATTCTGCTTGTTGCTAAGTTAGCTTAATGTTGCTAATATGTAATTTAGTCAGTGGGCTACCGCTGGAGTTCTGTCTCTTTTATACTCATTCCAAAGCAGGCAATGGCTTTCGCTGAGTCAGAATTTCATTTTTATTTTCACTAATCTCACATTTTTACCTGGTTATCCGATTTCTTCAAGCTAGGACCACAGCCTAAGAGCAAAGAACACTCCTTACCCATATCAGTGTTGATTCAAACAGCACTTTCGGTGCCTAGAGACCTTCAAACAGAGCTTCCTGTGGCAATGTGGAAAAATGTGATTATTACTGAAGCAGCCTAAAGGTAAGGCCTTCCAGCCGCTACTAAAGATAGAAACTGCTTTCTGTGGAGATAATGTTGCTATATCATTCTCCTGTCAATTTGCAAATGCTTTGCCTCCAGCATTTCTCTAATTTCCCATGCCATTCAACCCTGGTATGTTGTGAAAAATAACTCATACCTGGTTTTACCTATGCAAGGCTGGAGCCACAATTCCTCTTAGAGCTGACTCGAGCTGAAAACAACCAAGCTCCTTCTGGCAGTAGACTCCAAGTCGCAGCAATTAAGTAATCTTCCTAACGATGGCTTTGCCATTGCAGAAATGTTTGAAGCCAGAGTGACAGCTTCTGTAGTTGATGGGGGAATGAGGACTGCAGCAGTTAATCCTTCGCTCGCCAGCAGCAGGATCTTTTCTAGGGCTAAGTTCCTCCTCTGCTCCTTCTGTCCCTCTCTGTGGCCCTGGTTTGCCTCTTCAGAGCAGCAGAGCCTGGTTTTTGATGCCCCAGCGGGAAGCATCCAACCGGTTCTGCCTCCTCTCTCTGCACCCAGGCCCCTTCAGCGGCAGCCCTAACTGCTCAGACAGCCTCAGCCTCTCAGGCTGTGTGTGTGGTGCTGGAGCTGGGGAGTCTCCTGATGCGAAGAAACATTCTTCATCAGGTCTTGTAGCTTGATGCTGAAGCATGTTCATGGCAGATGGAATCTATAGGGAGTTTAGATAACAAATTTCTATTAAAAAAAAAAAAAAAGCTTGCAGCTTGGTTAAAAGCATCTCTCAGATTTGAGTAACTCAAGTATCTGGACTGCCATGTTTCAAGCTTTTCTTCTGGATTACGGTGATATTTGAGTGCCACATAATTATAGCAATTATATTTTTTTTAATCAGGAAAAAATATTTTGTCTTAATTTTATACTTCAAACTGACTAAAACTTTTTTTAAAACTTTCTTAAATTCAGGTGTGAGATGTATTTGTGGTAATAAATAGCTAAGTTAGTTCTGGAGCCCCCAACATAAGAAAGACATGGACCAGTTAGAACAAGTCCAGAGAAGGGCCACCAGGATGATCCGAGAGCTGGAGCACCTCTCCTATGAGGACAGGCTGAAAGAGTTGGGGCTGTTCAGCCTGAAAAAGAGAATGCTACAGTTAGATCTTATAGCGGCCTTCCAATACCTGAAGGGGGCCTACAAGAAAGCTGGGGAGGGACTTTTCATAAGGGCAACTAATGACAAGACAAGGGGAAATGGGTTTAAACTGAAAGAGGGGAGGTTTAGATTAGATATTAGGAAGAAGTTTTTCACTGTGAGGGTGGTGAGACACTGGAACAGGTTGCCCAAGGAAGTTGTGGATGCCCCCTCCCTGTAAGTGTTTAAGGCCAGGTTGGATGAGGCTTTGAGCAACCTGATCTAGTGGAAGGTGTCCCTGCTGATGGCAGGGGGATTGGAACTAGATGATCTTTAAGGTCCCTTCCAATCCAAACCATTCTATGATTCTATGAAAGTACTGTCTTTCACTCTAAAAGAAAAAATAAAGTACCACAAATTGAATCCTGAGGACACTAAGTCATTAGTCAGGGAAAAATCCTATTGAAACCAAACTCCTACGGATTTGTAAAGCACCAAAGTGATACTCATATCTGTAGAAAAATTATTTCAGGCTAACACAAATTTATTGAAAACGTCTGCTTCTCTAATTAACATACTGAGGACTTACCAGCTTGTTCAAAATGCCAAACTGTTTCATTACAACAGGGGGTATTGTGATGTGGAAAAGTTCAACCAGAACTAAAAAGCAGCTATTGCTATTGATTTTTTTTTTTTTTTTACATAAAATATTAAATAGAAATATATTTTTGTGTGTTTTATCAGACCAATAAAAATTAGTATTACTAGTAGGTCATATATGTCATGAACAACCTCTGCCAAAACATGAAGCACAAATCTTAAACAAAATTTTCATCTAATAATAAAATTTCAAACTCTTTCTTGTAAATATACAAAAGTACCCATTAACCCCTTCAATTCCTTTTTAATGGGGTATTTTGAAAATGTTTTGTTTCATCATGGCAATGTTTTTTACACTGCCTGCAAGATAAAAATTCCAGAGTGCAGTCTCTTAATCAGCAGAATCTGTCTACCATGAAATAATGCCATGGTAATCTCTGATTGCAGATAAACACCTTCTCTTAGAGAATTATCATTATTAACTTAGAAAGTTTGACCAACATTTATGGCAGCCACAGCAAGAGTATATCTGACTCAGTCCTTATTACTTTTTCTTGTCTCTTTGTATTATTCTTTATAATTGTCTCAAACCTTAGACTCTGTCTTTTCAGTGTTTCAGCTGAACAACAAACAATATTTGCTGTTAAATGTTACCAAATATTGGATACTTTTGATTGAAGTTGAAAGAAACTTTGAAAACAGAGATAAGACATTCTGCCATTTCAGGGATGTATACCACTTTCTTACTTAGAACAATGAGGAATGAAACAATGGCTACATATAATAGAAAAATGTGGATCT